>NW_026936261.1:0-71927 GCF_032062105.1 Saccostrea cuccullata
TTATAAAAAATGAAACTTTTCATTTTTTAAAAGTTTTAAAGTGTTAGTGGCGTCACGCGCACCTAGAAGTCTCCCTAAATTTTAAAACTTCTCCCTAATTTTTTCTGAGGGAGAAGTGAAGTTCTCTAAATTTTAAGTCTAGGTTGGTCCCTGAAGGGAATTCCCATTTCTATTTTTAGTATCAGGTGGCTAAATATAGATATGTCTCTGAATATTAGGAAAAATGGCATTTTTGTTCTAATTGGAAGCTTCTTATAAGAAGTCCTAACAAATATAAAGCTTTCTACAATATGCTCTCAGAATGTACATTTGTTTGTACAATAATTGCCACAATATTTAGGATAAACTCTTGTTTCATTTCATATCAACACTGGTCTAAAAAAGATTATTTGAATAATTGAGAAAATGTAGATTATTGCACCTTTTCAAGCACATTTCAGATGTATCTGCTGCATAATGAGGAAATATTTTGTAAATTTTATATGTTAATGACAAGATCGGGACACCACTCGCTAACCAGGTATGGATAATGGTTGATGGGAATTCCCATTTCTATTTTTAGTATCAGGTGAATATAGATATGTCTGAATACTAGGAAAAGACATTTTTTCATTGTTAATTGGAAGCTTCATATAAAAAGTCCTAACAAATATAATGCTTTCTACAACATGCTTTCAGAATGCATGTGTTTGTACAATAAATGCTAAAATAATGAGGATGGACGCTTGTTTCATTTTATAGCAACAATGTTTTAAACATAGATTACTCGAATAATTGAGAAAATGATGTAGATTATTGCGCCTTTTTAGGCACTTTGTAGATGCCATTGCTGCTTAATTTGGAAGTACCCATTAAAATCTGAGATTTTAATGGCAATAGCTTGACACCATTAGTCGGTGTGGACAATGGTTGAGGGGGTTTCCCAATTCTATTTTTAGTATCAGATGGCAAAATATAGATTTGTCTCTAAATATTATTAAAAAATGTCTAATTGCTAACTTGAATCTTCCTAGAAAATGTCTTAAATACAAAGGTTTCTACAATATGCCTTCCAAATGAATACATGTACTTGTTTGTACAGAAATTGCTACAATGTTTCTGACTGACCCTTTTTATACCAACAATGGTCTCTAATAGAATTCCTACAATAATCGAGAAAATATCGGTTATTGTACCTTTTCAGCAATGTCTAAGTAAAATTAATGTTAAACCCGGTAGACGTTTGTGTGACTGACAAATACTTCCAAACTATTCAGTAAAATGCACACTATCTGAAGGGGGGCTCTCTTTTCTATTTATAGCACATCCACTCATATATAGCAACTTCTCAGCAAAAGAAAAAAAATCACAAAGGATTAAAGGAGCTTCATTGATAACATATTTACGAAATATATTGCTGTATTCAATATGTCATGAGTATAATCCAGTTTTCCTAGAAAAATAATCATGTGACTGATATAGTTTAAAATATATATAATATCGGTAGTTGCCGATAACTAAAAGCATAAAAACAATAATGATATTCAATTCTACTTATATTTGAAATACACAAGTCGTTTTTCTTATATGACCTCCTAAATGCTAATTGTGACGTCAATAGCTGGTGTATTTTCCCATATTTTCTTTAAAGTGGCAGTATACATCAATTTTCGGTGGAATATTTTCTTTCAGAAGACATACTCTGCCACTCTCGCTCAGAGAGATTTTGAGATAAACGATAATTGATTTTTCATAGCAGTTTACATAATATATCCAAAAATCAAAGAGAGCGACAGTGGCTAAAGGAAAATCAGCACAGAAATGAGTCGTTTTGAGGCTTTTCTGCATTAACCTTAAAAGTGTACCAAATTAATTACGTCATATATCCTGAACAACCCCCTTTCGTGTCATATTCTTTAATGATCTATCATATTCATCTACTCAATGATTGTTAAAACCAATTTCACAACTTTTTAAGAACATTAAATTTTTAGGGCACAATTAAGCTCAAACCGTACATTCTTATAAAAGAGACCAGAGGGCATCAACAGTCATGAGAGTAACCCTGTAACAGATCAGAAAAATGGCATTTTAACAAAGTCTTGTTATTAGAGATAAGATTCCCTAGTATCTCCTCTTGTTTCAAGAGAAAATCCCTATGTTTGGTACATGTATTATAACAAATATCCTTAGAGTACTCTGTGACAATTTTGACAAAAATGACAAAAGTTGAAATATATTGACTATCAAAAAAAAAATGCAGACCACAGAAACTGCCATATAGAATACGCTCTTTTTGTCAAAGACTAGAATTAGGACAATCAGGAGTTATTTCACAGAACACGTGATACTAAAAATAGTAATAGGAACCCCCCTCCCCCTCAACTTTTGTCGACTCTTGCTAGTTGTGGCCAGCTACTGTCATTAACATCTCAAATTTTACAATATGACTGCCGTCATGAGAAAAGGGCCCTTATCTTTTGACGTCACAATGCTCAGAAAATAATCAACTCCCATCAGTACTTTCAGTACTTTGATTGTATTTTGCAGGCATTTGTTTTTGAATTGTTTAAAAGGCTTATTTTGATTACCTTTAGAGGTAGGATCATCAAACTTGGTCAGCAGATGCATCTTGTGACTTTAAAAAATTTCAACCAAAATATAGGTCACGATGACCTAGTTTCAATATTTTATGTTAATATTTTAGTATCTTAGGTATTTTTTGGCTTAGAATCATCAAACTTTATGAGTTGATGCATCTTGGGTTTTCGGAGAGTAACGAACAAAAAGTAGGTCACGGTGACCTACATTTGACATTTTATGGCTTTATTTAAATATCTATGGTAATTATTGGCTTAGAATCATCAAACTTTCTGAGTTGATTCCTCTTGGGTTTTCGGAGAGTGACAACCAAAAAGTAGGTCATAGTGACCTACTTTTTACATTTTATGGCTTTATTTTAATATATTAGGTATTTTTTGGCTTAGAATCATCAAACTTTGTGAGATGATGCATCTTGGGTTTTTGGAGAATAACGAACAAAAAGTAGGTCACTGTGACCTACTTTTTTTTGACATTTTATGGCTTTATTTAAATATCTACAGTAATTATTTGCTTAGAATCATCAAACTTTATGAGTTGATGCATCTTGGGTTTTCGGAGAGTGACAACTAAAAAGTAGGTCACAGCGACCTCTTTTTAGCTCACCTGAGCCGAAGGCTCAAGTGAGCTTTTCTGATCACATTTTGTCCGGCGTCCGTCTGTCCGTCTTGACGTCTGTCTGTCCGTCTGTCTGTCTGTCTGTCTGTAAACTTTTCACATTTTCGACTTCTTCTCAAGAACCGCTGGGCCAATTTCAACCAAACTTGCCACAAAGCATCCTTGGGTGAAGGGGATTCAAGTTTGTTCAAATGAAGGGCCACGCCCTCATACAAGGGGAGATAATTGGCAATTAATGAAAATTTGGTGGCATGTTTTAAAAATCTTCTTCTCAAGAACTGCTGGGCCAGGAATGATGAAACTTATGGAGAATCATCCTCAGGTAGTGTAGATTCAAGTTTGTTCAAACCATGACCCCCGGGAGTAGGGCAGGGCCAAAATGGCCGACCAAAGTTTTACATAGAAATATATAGGAAAATTCTTTAAAAATCTTCTTCTCAAGAATGACCAAGCCATAATTCATCATATTAATATGAAAGCATCCCCAGGTAGTGTAGTTTCAAGTTTGTTCAAATCATGACCCCCGGGGGTAGGGCGGGGCCAAAATGGCCGACCAAAGTTTTACATAGAAATATATAGGAAAATTCTCTAAAAAATCTTCTTCTCAAGTTTGACTAAGCCATAATTCATCATATTTATATGGAAGCATCCTCAGGTAGTGTAGATTCAAGTTTGTTCAAATCATGACCCCCGGGGGTAGGGCGGGGCCAAAATGGCCGACCAAAGTTTTACATAGAAATATATAGGAAAATTCTTTAAAAAATCTTCTTCTCAAGAATGACTAAGCCATAATTCATCATATTTATATGGAAGCATTCTCAGGTTGTGTAGATTCAAGTTTGTTCAAATCATGACCCTTGGGGGTAGGGCGGGGCCAAAATGGCGGACCAAAGTTTTACATAGAAATATATAGGAAAATTCTTTAAAAATCTTCTTCTCAAGAATGACCAAGCCATAATTCATCATATTTATATGGTAACATCCTCAGGTAGTGTAGATTCAAGTTTGTTCAAACCATAACCCCCGGGGGTAGGGCGGGGCCAAAATGGCCGACCAAAGTTTTACATAGAAATATATAGGAAAATTCTTTAAAAATCTTCTTCTCAAGAATGACCAAGTCATAATTCATCATATTAATATGAAAGCATCCCCAGGTAGTGTAGTTTCAAGTTTGTTCAATTCATGACCCCCGGGGGTAGGGCGGGGCCAAAATGGCATACCAAAGTTTTACATAGAAATATACAGGAAAATTCTTTAAAAATCTTCTTCTCAAGAATGACTAAGCCATAATTCATCATATTTATATGGTAGCATCCTCAGGTAGTGTAGTTTCAAGTTTGTTCAAACCATGACCCCCGGGGGTAGGGCGGGGCCAAAATGGCATACCAAAGTTTTACATAGAAATATATAGGAAAATTCTTTAAAAATCTTCTTCTCAAGAAAGACCAAGTCATAATTCATCATATTAATATGAAAGCATCCCCAGGTAGTGTAGTTTCAAGTTTGTTCAAATCATGACCCCCGGGGGTAGGGCGGGGCCAAAATATCCGACCAAAGTTTTACATAGAAATATACAGGAAAATTCTTTAAAAATCTTCTTCTCAAGAATGACTAAGCCATAATTCATCATATTTATATGGAAGCATTCTCAAGTTATGTAGATTCAAGTTTGTTCAAATCATGACCCCCAGGGGTAGGGCGGGGCCAAAATGGCCGACCAAAGTTTTACATAGAAATATATAGGAAAATTCTTTAAAAATCTTCTTCTCAAGAATGACCAAGCCATAATTCATCATATTTATATGGAAGCATCCTCAGGTAGTGAAGATTCAAGTTTGTTCAAATCATGACCCCTGGGGTAGGGCGGGGCCAAAATGGCCGACCAAAGTTTTACATAGAAATATACAGGAAAATTCTTTAAAAATCTTCTTCTCAAGAATGACCAAGCCATACTTCATCATATTTATATGGAAGCATCCTCAGGTAGTGTAGTTTCAAGTTTGTTCAAATCATGACCCCCAGGGGTAGGACAGGGCCAAAATGGCCGACCCAAAGTTTTACATAGAAATATATAGGTAAATTTTTTAAAAATCACCTTCTCAAAGATAGAAAATCCATGCTTGTTCTTGGGACTACTTTTGGATTTTACTTTTTCAATAATAAACCAATTTATACTTTTACTAGCCACAGTGCTCAGGTGAGCGGTGTGGCCCATGGGCCTCTTGTTACATTTTATAGCTTTATTAGCTCACCTGAGCCGAAGGCTCAAGTGAGCTTTTCTGATCAAAATTTGTCCGTTGTCTGTCGTTGTCGTCGTCGTTGTTGTTGTTGTCGTCGTCGTAAACTTTTCACATTTTCATCTTCTTCTCAAGAACCACTGGGCCAATTTCAACCAAACTTGCCACAAAGTATCCTTGGGTGAAGGGGATTCAAGTTTGTTCAAATGAAGGACCAGACCCTTTTCCAAGGGGAGATAATTATGAATTAGCGAATAATTAATGGCATGTTTAAAAAATCTTCTTCTAAAGAACCACTGGGCCAGGAAAGATGGCACTCATGTGGGATCATCCTCAGGTAGTGTGGATTCAAGTGTGTTTAAATCTTGACCCATGGGGGAAGGGTGGGGCCAAAATGGCCGATCAAAGTTTTACATAGAAGTATATAGGAAAATTCTTTAAAAATCTTCTTCTCAAGTACTACTGGGCCAGGAAAGATGAAACTCATGTGGGATCATCCTCAGGTAGTGTAGATTCAAGTTTGTTCAAATCATGACCCCCGGGGGTAGGGTGGGGCCAAAATGGCGGATCAAAGTTTTACATAGGAACATATAGGGAAACCTTTTAAAATCTTCTTTTCAAGTACTGCAAAGTTATGATTTGTGATATTTATATGGAATCATCCTCAGGTAGTGTAGATTCTAGTTTGTTCAAATGAGGAACGCCTGGAGGGGGGGTTGGGGGGTTGGAGTAAATTCAAGCCTGATGTGCTCAGGTGAGCGCTGTGGCCCCTGGGCCTCTTGTTTAAGTATATTAGGTATTTATTGGCTTAGAATCATCAAACTTTGTGAGATGATGCTTCTTAGGTTTTCATGAGAATGACGACCCAAAAGTAGGTCACAGTGACCTATTTTTAACATTTTATGGTCTTTTTTAAGTATCTACAGTACTTATTGGCTCAGAATTATCAAACTTTGTAAGTTGATGCATCTTGGGTTTTTGGAGAATGAGGTCCAAAAAGTAGGTCATGGTGACCTTCTTTTGACATTTTATGGCTTTATTTAAATATCTATGGTAATTATTGGCTTAGAATCATCAAACTTTATGAGTTGATGCGTCTTGGGTTTTCGGAGAGTGACAACCAAAAAGTATGTCACAGTGACCTACTTTTTAGACGGTGGCTATATATAGCCACAGGCTATTGCTGCTGGTATGGGCACACAGTGTAAACACACGGGGACCCTAGCGGCGATTTTTGCAGAGTCAAAATAATGAAAGTAGACTAGTGTCGATGTTTGAAAATAAAATGTTCATAATCAACAGATACTTTCACGTTTTTTCAAAGACATTTCGTTGATAGACACAAAGCGTAATTCCTGATATTCGCGTTATCAATATTTCTCACCTCATGAATATTCATTGAATTACACCAAACTCCAACTAACTCGTACACCAACCGACTCGTATATTCGTATGCAACCTACAGAAGTCAATTCGTTCGCAATTTTCTACTTTTTTCTCACATGTGCGGAAGTCAGTTTGTACACACATTATGTAAGTTTAAAATTACAATGATATTTAGTCAGAATATTTGATGAAAAATATTTGACGAGTACATAATTGTTTCACTTTCTAACTCCAAAATCAAATAATCATAATTGTTCAGCAACAGACGCGCGGCTGTTTCTTAAATACTATTTTGTGGAATTTTTATACAATAAAACTTAAATATTTTGTTGTAATTTAACTAAGTCTTTTGATTGTTTGGATTTCTTATATCTTTTTACAATCCTATATTAGGAAAACAAATACATGTATTTTAGGAAAGAAGAAAAAAGTTAACATCTCAATCAGTTAATAAAAAGGGTTGTTGTAGGTATATACCGGTACGATGCCATAACATAAAAGTTTACCCTTTAAAAGTGTACGAAAAGTGGAATACTACTTGTTTTGGGATTTTCATGCGATTTTAGTGGGCTGAATTAAGTCTTCTGCGTGTGTTCACAAAGATATATGCATTGCGCAATGACTTGCGGGGTCATTGCGTATTATAGTATTACGTATGAGAAATAGCATCATCGCAGACCACGGCCAAAATGTACGATCCTCTCCCATTTTAGAGAGCTTCATATATAATTATATACATGTATATACACAGACTCCGACCGTGATTTGATGTGTCGCAGCAATTGCTAGCCAGAAAAATATTCCTCGCTGCTCAAAAGGATGACTGCACTTAGGGATCTGCGAAATTTGCGTTAAAATAATCTTTCAAAACAGAAACTTTTCATTTAACTACAGGAAAGATCAACAAATTCCGTCACGTGACATATAGGTAGCACATTTTAGCTAACTAAAACACTGTTCTCGAACACGCTAAATAGTCAGCCAAAATAAATAGGAAGATGGAAAGTAGAGGTCTTGTATTTTTTAATACATGTTATTGTTGTTCGTGCAGTCTAATATTAGACTAATTCTTACGATATAATTTAATTTAGATTGTATTCTAGTATCTCATCAGTTGATTTCCAGAAACGCAAATTATTTCTCAATAACCTTGTTTAGTATGGGGACACACCCCCCTTGACAACCAGCTGAATCATCTGTATCCATGCAATTCCCTCATTTCCATGCCTCGGGATTCGTTGAAAATTCCAGATTTAATAAATGTACCTTTAACTCGATCTTACCTCATGTAAACAAACATCATGGCTGCTAGATCTGTGTATCAGTTATTACCTCCCCTTGTTTCTAATCACTTCCGTTATTGAGCGGCAAATTTGAACTCATAAAAAGCAGCACAGTTTTACACCCACAGTTGTTAATTATTTAAAAAAAAAGATTTAAAAAAGCGTAAACTGACCCAAACCAGGTTATAATCGAATAATTTGGCTAAGAATTAGAGTCATTCCTAAAATGTTAGCTCCGCCTCTCATACACAAATAATGTTCAATCAAGGACAGGTACGAGTAAATGATCTGTATTTGGAAAACTGCAAGGACAAAAATATGAAATTATCGGTAGTTATTTCATTACAGTCAAAAATAATTTTTAACAGTTGAATTGGGTGTCTAATAGACAGACCACTGTAATAAATATATAACAGTAAACTTAGGTTAAGATTTAAAAGCAATAGAAGCGACCAAAAAGACCACAAACACAGTGTTAAAGGGGGAGGAAATAAGCACCTCCTTCCCGCACCTCAGATCTCCAGATTTCCGCATTATTCCGCATTTTTTCCTCATTTTAATATGGAAAAAATGTGGAAAAAAATACGGAGAAAATTAACAATTACGGAAAAGCAGAAAATATACGGAAATAATCCGGAAAATAAACGGAAATAATATGGAGAATTGGACTTAGTCTATTTTTCATCTGGAAAAATATTGAACTCTTAACTTAGAATATTTTTCATCCGGAAAAAATACGGAGCTCTGGACTTAGAATTTTTTCATCAAGAACAAGATGTGTTTGTGAGACACAGTAGCACCTGGCGGCAACATTAAGTTCTAAAAAGCAATTTTTAGCAAATGGGTCTCAGTCAAGGCCACACAATCATTGTTCTTGGTGTCATTTGAAAGCACTTTATTAGTGTAGTATGCATACCAAATATTAAGTCTCTATCATCTATGGTTCAAAAGTTATGGCGAAAATTCGAAAATATATTTAGCACATAGGTCACAGTCAAGGTCACAAGGTCATTGATCTTGGTGTCAGTTGAAGGTGCCTAATTAGTGGAGTATGCATACCAAATATGAAGTCTCTATCTCTCACGGTTTTAAAGTTATGGCGAAAGTTCGAAAAAGCTATTTTTAGCATATAGGTCACAGTCAAGGTCACAGACCTTGGTGTCAGTTGAAAGTGCCTAATTAGTGGAGTATGCATACCAAATATGAAGTCTCTATCTCTCACCGTTCAGATGTTATGGCAAAAGTTCCAAAAAGCTATTTTTAGCATAAAGGTCACAGTCATGGTCACAAGGTCTTTGACCTTGGTGTCAGTTGAAAGTGCCTAATTAGTGGAGTATGCATACCAAATATGAAGTCTCTATCTCTCACGGTTCAGAAGTTATGGCGAAAGTTCGAAAAAGCTATTTTTAGCATAAAGGTCACAATCAAGGTCATAAGGTCATTGACCTTGGTGTCAGTTGAAAGTGTTTTTGTAGTGGAGTATCCATACCAAATATGAAGTCTCTAAGTCTCACGGTTCAAAAGTTATGGCGAAGGTTAAAGTTGACAACAGACAAACAAACAGACAGACATACAGCTAAACAGACAGACAGGACAAAAACAATATGCGCCCCCCAAAAAATTGGGTGCATAAAAACTGTCTTGGAGTTAACAGCAGTTCTCTGTTTCTCTTGAATGTTATGTACAATTTGATCGGGATCGGAAGAATGTTTCAAAAAGTCGGGCTCAGTGATCAATTAATTTAAACAACAGACCGCCAAAATTTAACCTTGGCCTCCATGTTGCAACGTCTGCTCTGTCTAAAGGAAGAAGTTTGTTGACCAGACAGCCTGAGATCGTATTGCTGTACCAACCAAAAGATGCAGATACACGTATTTCATATGCGGTAGGTCAGTCATATTTTTTTTAACATGTGTGTCACTGTGATGATGAAAATAAATACTCTAGGCCTAGGACTGAGCTACCAGGCTATGTACGTTTCAGCCAATATGCCCATGATTCAAATCTTTCAATCAGCTCATAGAATTTTATTATGGTTAACCACAATTAAAGGTGTTAATTTTGGGGAGCCATGGGCTGTAATCTCTAGCAATGATTTACCATACATTTTTTTTTGGTAGCGTCTGTGCATGAGGAGGAGATTTCTGAAAAAGAATAAGTGCTTATTCAACTTACTGCGATTTTAACGGGCTTAAAGCTTGGTCCATGGATGGTTATGTTTGAGGTATATATATTCTTTTATTTCTTTTTTTATTGCTTGTTTAATTAAAAACAGTCAACTATGATTTGTCATTATTATAAATAATATTTTAAACAAATTGATATTAAATTGAAGAACCCAAACTTGTGTTTATAAAAAGATTTTAAAAGGAATAAAAGCAATGAATTTAAATATTATTAATATTGCACCATTATGATTTAAGAACTTTTTTTTTAATTGATAGGATTTGACAATTCGACCGCAAGTGCTGCTGCAAGAAATTAAACATGCAGAGACCTTACAAATTACAAAGAAGTCTGAAGAAAATTTTTATTGGACAGATGGGTGTAAAGCACAGACCTGAGATATAAATTGAATTGTGAGAAATATGAATCAGGGATGCAGGTAGAAAATGGCAAATGTGATCCAGATTGATAAAAAATGTCTAAAATTTTTTCTTGTTTTGTAAATATTCAATGCTATGTCAATTGTTATTTTTTCCCCAATACCTAATAGTGTTGAACATTTCACTCCCACTTTTGCTTAAATAGAATGAATAAATTTCCATTTATTTAATATGAATATTAAAAAATGCCACATTTTTTCCATGATGAACTTGTGGCTTAAATAAGAGTTCCAGTTTTTTTTCCATACATGCTCCTATTTGTTTGTCAAAGATATAAGATCCAATACATTGCTCATGAACATAATGTGTAATTTTGTTCATTCATTTATATGTTTTTTTCTCATAATGATATAATAAATTGTATATAATTTTGCACATTGTTAATGGTTTTGTAAATATTTATGTATGTATGCATCATGTAGCGGTTTTATTAGCCATTTTATAACCATGTGATTAACTCCGTATTTTCTCCAGATTTCCGTATTTCCGCATTTTATCAACCAAGTAAATACCTCCATATTTTGTATATATGGAAATGCGGAAATCTGGAGAGAATACGGAAAAAGAGTCCAAATACTCCCATCCACATTTTCTCCATATTTTGAATACGGAGAAAATCTGGAAATTTGAATACGAAGAAAATCTGGAATGAATGCGGAAAATTAGTCCAAATACTCCCGTCCGCATTTTTTCCTTATTTTGAATAAGGAAAAAATGTGGAGATCTGAGGTGCGGGTTTAAATTTACCTGGTCTTAGAACTCATGTCAATCATCTGAAATTAAGCCTGGGATTGGATACTTTGATTTGATTGACATTTAGTTTGCTGCTGTTGTGTATATCTTGTGTACCTTGTCTGGAGATCGTACCGACCATCGAATTAACTTTCAGGCTTTTGATGCCTACCGCACGTGATAAAGAAACAATCAAATCGTTCTTTTCCTTTTTAATTCATAAAAATATGCCATATATAATCTATCTATCAAATAATTAAATAAATGACAAGAAAAATCATGGCTATATAATATATATTAAAAATTTAATTTTAAAAGGGAGGATTTCATATCACGATTACAATCGATAATTTTAATTTCCGTGTCAAAACATGAGTTAAAGTACATTTATTCCTCCATTAATTAACAAAATAAACCGACCTGTGTTTGAAGCTAGTATCTGACATAGAATTAAATAAAATTATTTTTTAAAACAAATATGACAACATTGTAACATTGTTCAAGCGAATTTATATTTATAAGACAAACCTGTACGTGTCGCTTTTCTTCGAGACATGGTGACGAAGTTACGGTATAATAATAAGTTTTAGAAGAGAAATTACTCTGAATATAACATCTTGCTTTGAATTTAATGTTTGAAATTAATAATGAATCCCGAAAAAAAAATGATGCAGATGGTTCCATTCCCGTTTCATAGCTGTCGGGGAATCAACCCCGGTCCGAAGCCCTGGCTATTTTTACAGACCATGCGTTGTGGAAAAATCAAGTAGGGTTTATCTTAAAAAGATATTTACTTAGGCAATAATATTTCTACTTCAACATTTTATTCTCAAAACATCGTTTCTAAGTTTCATTGTTATTTTACGAGAGACTGTTTTATGAATCACTTTCTTCTTTCGTTTTGCGTAGACGACGTGTAATATTAGTTACACAGTCAGTTAGTGACCTAATACGGATTCATACAGGGTGTGAAATGGAAATCCGTATTGGGCGAGGCGAAGCCGTGTCCCAATACGGATTTCCATTTCACACCCTGTATGAATCCGTATTAGGTCACTAACTGACTGTGTTACGAATTTATCCCGCTGAAGACCTTCTCAATATTAAAAGAAAATTTGTGCATATTATGAAAATATTCAGTTTTAATCCAATAACAATCAACATAAAATATCGTTACGGTAACAAGAAATTTAACTGAACTACCTACGTAAACCGTTTCTTAGCCGCCATTTTTATTTACAATAACAACGCTTCGAACGGAATCCCGTGCCCGATTTTGATATTACGCCTCGACGGAAACGTAATATGGAAAATGGAGACGTAATACGGAAAATTTCAGGGCGTCATGTGATTAGCTTTTATCCAATCAGTAATCGACAAATTTGTCTAAAGCGGGATAATTTGAATTACTTCCCTTTTTGTCGCCAGATTACAACGACAGATTTTGGTGCTAAATGTATTTTCGTTATACCACTTCATTAAGAAACACACTGTATATAAAAAAGTCGAATTATTAAAAATATCAATTATTTTAAAAGAAAGAAATTGAGAAGGATTCTGTCTGCAACAAAAAATGCTTTATTTCGCATTTCAATTCATGAGCTAAACATGAAAAAAAACGGCCTCGGTTTACAAAGTCGTAGGAAAACGCATACAGGTAATACACTCAGGTAACATCCTGTGTATATAGGTAGTATACACAAGCCAGCGTCGTTCCCTCGGGGCTTCTCAGCCGCTTCGATTAAGCTCCACCCCACACCAAACTTACCTGAGGAAAACCGTACGGTTGAAACCTCGGCCTTTAAGTGCAGTCATCCTAAAGGGACGTTAAACAAACAACATCATTCATGCCACCGTCTTTCAGTACTCACAGTACTTTGATTACATTTTATAGCTTTATACAAATATATTAAGTATTTTTTGGCTTAGAATCATCAAACTTTTTGAGATGATGCATCTTGGGTTTTAGGAGAGTGACGACCAAAAAGTAGGTCACGGTGACCTACTTTTAACATTTTATGGTTTTTTTAAGTGTCTACAGTACTTATTGGCTCAGACTCATCAAACTTTGTAAGTTGATGCATCTTGGGTTTTCGGAGAATGATGTCTAAAAAGTAGGTCATGGTGACCTAATTTTTTGACATTTTATGGCTTTATTTAAGTATCTATGGTAATAACTGGTTTAGAATTACTAAAATTTGTTTATTGATGCATATTTGGTTGTTAGAGAATGTATTTCGGGTTTTCAAAGAATGTAGACAAAAAAGTAGGTCACAGTGACTTACTTTTAAATATCTCAAATACTTATTGGCTTAGAATCTTCAATCTTTGTTTATTAATGCATCTTGAGTCCTCAGAAAAACTTCAATCTTAATATAGGTTACTGTGATGTACTTATGGTTTTTATAGCTTTATTATTAAAAATACTTTCAGTCCTAATTGGCTAAGAATCATCAAACTTTGTCAGTTGATGCAACTTGGGCCTTAGGATACTCAGGGTTCGAGGCTTCAAATAGAAGTGATAGATTGTACAATTTATCAGAAGAGCGATTCAAGGCCCTTGGGCCTCTTGTTTAAACAAAAAACACACATCCAGAATAATTATGAATAAATAATCAAGTATGTTTGGTTTCAAAATATTCTTAATATTTTATAAACCTATCTTGGGATTTTTTATAAAATGACACTGAAAGTATGGTTATTTAGCGTGATGGTTATGGGTTAATTAAATTTCTTTAAAATAAAAAGGGGAGTTAGTGATGAAGCAAAATAATTTTTTATCTTTACTTCACACCTTGTTTTCACAATCTAATGCACTTAATTCAACCATAGTGCATTATTTATTTTGAATTTTTTATGTCAAATTAGGAGAAAACTGACCTTTTCAAACATGGGGGTATCCACAAAATGTGTTATGGGGCATAACCTGGAGGACAGGTCACATCTCAAAATTTTAAATATACCTAATTAATCTCATACACATTCATAATTTTTTCATATATGTTTTATTAAAATCTGTGGTATTCGTTTGAACGGCATCTGTGGTCCTTACAGAGAATGACTCTTAAGTACTTTTCTCTTCCTTTGCTATAAGTACAAACCAGTAGAGCTTCAGTCTCGACAGAGACTTCTGGTTTTTTCATGAAATTGTCAGAACGTTTAACAATTATTATCTCATCTATACCTGTTCAAGTTAACGATGTGTTTAAAGTTGTAATAATTAAATAAGTCAATGGATACAAGGAAGTTTTTGTTTGTAAAGCATTTAACTGTCAGGTAATTTTGCCCAAGGCAAGAAACTGCTGATTGGCTTGGTAGTAATTACATTTCAAAGTACTGTATAATTGAGTTCCTTAAATAAATATGTGTTTGTTTAATTAATTTATCAAGTGATTCAACTGCAAGCGGATATCTTATATATTTTTTTTACTTTTTTAACACAAGTTTATATTTCATGTAAATTCATATGCTCTATACAATGAAATTAACTTTTCGGGAACGGCATTCTCAAAATATAAAGTAGACGAACCTAAAGAACGTACACCGGGAATCACCAATGAATGCAACAGTGCTCTCTTCTCTTACCAGTTTTTTGCTTTGATAATAAGCCGGAATTTGAAAATAAGCCGGTCTTGAAAATAAGCCCCCACTTTCTTACCAAAACTTAAAATAAGCCGCGGCTTATTGTCAAGATTTTAGGGTATTTCACTGCAAATTTTTGTACGCCCGTCTTAAGACGGGACGTATTATGTTATAGGCTTCATGTCCGTCCGTCCGTCTGTCCATTCGTGTCCGGCTCATAACTTCAATACTATTAGGCCTAGGATTATCAAACTTTGTCAACTGATACTTCTTGGGTAGACGGTGTGTCGCGCACCAAAAGTAGGTTGCTCTGACCTTTAATAAGGATGCTATGGCCAAATATGGAAAAATCTTGTCCGGCTCATAACTAGAAAACTATTAGACCTAGAGCTATCAAACTTGGCAAAAGTATACATCTTAGGTAGAAGGTGTGTCGCGACCTATTTCAAGGTCACTGTGACCTTTAACTTTAGTGAAATTTTTTAAAAATTTAAGTTTTTTTTAATTTTAAATTTCATAATCCTAAAAATGTAAAAACTAGAGTTGTATCCTTATTAAAAAGCATTAAATAAAGTAAAAACTTATTTTTTTCATCATATGCTTTATAGCAATCTTTAATAAACAAATTTCAGTGTTTAATGAGAGGAATTCAGTTTGTCCCATGGGCATAATTATCAAGCACTGGTCAGGAAGAATTTTGATAGTAGAAAGTTGCATGTCAAATTAGAGAGAAATTAATGGGTTTAGTGTGAGGAGGTTTGGTGTTATCCCTTGGGTATTGGGCAAATGGACAGCCAGCCTAGCTTTTAGATTAAAAATAGCTCTTGGTGGCTAGCTAAGTTTTAAAATGAATTTGATAAAAAGTAATTAAAACTTATTTGATATTGCATAATAAATTAATAATCTGATATTATATTATATTAATTAATTTAAAACTAATTTTATGGGATGGGGTTGAATCAGCATGCCTTCTTGACCATATGAATTAAATATAAAACCTGTCTGGCATTAACTCTAAAAAGAGTATTTTATATGTTTTAAAAGTGTTTTAGGATAAAAAGTGCAGATCCATTAATATTCAGGGAGTAATGAGTAGAAAAGCATCCAGTCAAAGATTAATTAATGAGTTCAATGTAGGAAGGCTATCCGATCAAGCACTGCCTTATCTGTCTTTGGGGATTAGACAGAAGAAGTCTGCTGGTCATAGCAAATGTCATTTGATGGCCAGCCTTTCTTTTCAAAATTAATTTGACATAGATTAAGTTGTTAAGACTAATTTGATATTGTTTATTATGATGGCCGGCATTTGACAAAGTCTAACACAAACAGTATAGAAATCTGTCAGTTATGTAATATTTGTTTTAATTACGTCTACAGCACAGGGGATGGATAAAGAAATATTTCTTTTAAAAATGGAAAAATCATGGAAATCTTAAAATCAAGGTTGAAGTGATTTTCTTGCAGTCTAAACTGTTAAAGATAATTGTGTAATATTTTGACAGGCGTATCATGCTGTGGCGTGGCACTTTATTTTCAGTAAATTGTGAACATCTCTAGATCCATAAAGTATTTTTGAATTGGCACCTTCTCTGAAAAACCCAGCGGGGGTTTACTATAATTTGTCCCTATTGGACCAGGTCCAGCACAATCTCTTGAATAAGCTATATAGCTTTAAAAAGCTATATAGCTTTATTAAGCTATTCAAAATAGCTTGATAAAGCTATTTATATGCAATTTTTCACAAAAACGTTTTTTGAAAGATATAAACAAAAAGTCGCAAATATTTGACTATTCATATATGTACTATGGACTATCAAAAATACAACCTAAATCACAGAAAGTTTTAACATTGCTGCTGTTGAATACTTTTAAGCAAAATATGAATTTCCATTGTTTGAGTAACTGTGTGTCCTGTGAGGCGTGGGTAAGTATGATTGCTTCTCATTGTACTGAACTGTTACTAATCAATTTTCCTGTTGGCCATAACTGGCCTCCTTTATAATTTCATTCAAGAAATAGTGTGGTCACTCATCATGATCAATAGCCCCAAAACTTTTAAAACTTTGAGTACAAAGTCTCTCAAGGAGACGCAATTTGGTGAGTGATTTTTACATGCATTGTATTCAGAAGAATACAAAGTTTCATATTTCCACTGCACCAAGGTGCGACTTTTTGCACATGTTGAAAAAATAACACATTTGAGAAAAAAGTATGACAAAATAGCTTAATCAAGCTATTCTGAATAGCTTCATAAAGCTATATAGCTTTTTAAAGCTATATAGCTTAATTAAAAGATTGTGCTGGACCTGTGGACAGTTCTTAGTTCATTTTATTGGCAATAAAGTAGATGAGGGAGGAATTTTTTTTATTTTAATTTCCGAATTTTCTTTAACATAACGATAATTTTTCTAATCACAAATATACTTTCCATTTCTGGTCAAAATTTCTGCTTTATCCATTGCTTAACAGCGTGTAAACATCGTAGGTAATGTCCTTGAATGTATTTTCAAACGAAGTAGCCAAAATCTCATTGTAAATGGCTACCGGAAGTGATATTTGAATACTAAACTACGAAACAAATGAGGTCGGAAATTTTTTTCCCGAATTGGTCTCCGCAATACCAACTTTTTATTTTATCAAAAATGCAATAAAATTGGCAATGTGGCTACCTCAAAACGGATGCACGCGGGCCTGAGAACCAAGATTTCAATTTTTTATGGCCTATGAAAAACATATATATTTAAAGGTGTTCTTCTTGGAAGTAAGTAAATTTTCCGTTTCGTAATTCATAACGGGAAAGAACATTCTGATGTATATGTAGTCTTAAGTCTTTTTAATGTATAATTAACCTTCAATTATGAATAACTTCTCCCCCCCTGGATCCCTATACATCATTAGGCTGCAACAACGTCATCTTTGTCAAGAAC
Organism: Saccostrea cuccullata; assembly: GCF_032062105.1. Lineage (NCBI taxonomy): Eukaryota > Metazoa > Mollusca > Bivalvia > Ostreida > Ostreidae > Saccostrea > Saccostrea cuccullata. Next base: position 17,952 of record NW_026936261.1, read on the forward strand.
GATAACTAATCTATTACAGAACTTGTTTGGTGGTCGTCAGTTTGACTTCTGATGACTCGGTGTCTTTCATTTTTAATTATTTTAAAATTGATTCTGATAGGACATTTACATAATAAAAATTGTGTAATGTTGATAAGTTTTGATTAAATATCATTTTTCACACTTTTTTTGTTTTTGGAAAATCAGATAAAGCACAAAAATGGCACTTTATGATGCACACAGACGTAATCTATAAAAAAAAAATTATTTTCAAGTATAATGATGGAATACACTCAAGTGTCACACATTTTCATGAGTGATAGAGATGCTATCAATATGTAGAATGGATTTTTCTTTGTGATTTTCTTTAAAAAGAAAAAATAAATGCGACATAAAAAATAGAGTACAATGGCAATATATGAGGCACACACTTATTTATATCCTAGAATTAATTGAAATTTTTAAACTTAAGATTTAAATATGTTTATTACATTTCTATACGCCCGTCTTAAGACGGGACGTATTATGTTATAGGCTTTGTGTCTGTCCGTCTGTCTGTTAGCTTTTTCGTTTCTGGCTCATAACTTTAATACTGCTAGGCCTAGGATTATCAAACTTTGTCATCTGATGCATATTGGGTAGAAGGTGTGTCGCACACAAAAAATAGGTCGCTCTGACCTTTAATTAAGAAGTTATAGCCAAATATGGAAAAATCCTTTCCAGCCCATAACTTGAAAACCATAAGACCTACAGTCATCAAACTTGGCCAGTTTATGCGTCTAAGGTAGAAGGTGTGTCGCAACCTATTTCAAGGTCACTGTGACCTTTAATTTAAGTGAATTTTAAAAAAAAAATGTATCTTTTTACTATTCATTTACACATCCCAAATAATGTAAAAGTATTGCACTGTTCTTATTAAAAAAGTGTTAAATCAAGAAAATTCCTTATTTTTTTAAGCATATACTTGACAGCAATCTAAAATATAATGTTTGTTAGAGAAATCCCATGTCTCCCATGACTGTAATTATCAGGCACTGGTCAAGAAGATTTTTGATAACAGAAAATTGCATGTCAAATTAGAGAGAAATTAATGGGTTTTGAGTGCAGCAGTTAACTGACAGAGCATTGGCGTTATCAATACATGTATCCCTTGAGAATTGGGCAAATGGGTAAGCCTCTTTCAGGCTGTTTGATTAAAAATAGCTCTTGTTGACTAGCTTAAGTTTTGAAATGAATTTGATGAAAAGTATAATTAAAACTAATTTGATATTGCATAATAGACTAATCTGATATTATGTAATATTATTAATTTAAAAACTAATTTTAAGGGGTGGGGTTGATTCAGCATGTCCATATGAATTACATACTAAAACCTGTCGGACATTAAATCTCAACCAAAAAAAAAAATCTGAGGCCAAAATAAAAAATACCTTTGTTTCCCCTAACGCGACCGACCCAATTAAATCACACCGACTGAAAAGATTTTTTAAATGAGATGATTCAAATATTTTTTCTTATTGTTAACCAAGTTTTATAAAATACAATTTCAACAAAATCAGTTTTTAACAGAACAGCCAACATTGTTTAACTGTGATTTTCAAGCATTTGTTGGAAACAAAATGGCATTCAGATGTGATTACAGGGCATTAGCTCTTCATAAAACAATGGCGACGTCTCAATCTTATGCTTTTAGCTAATTGGAATACTTCACTCTCGAAACAATTCGTGAATAAAATTTACCATGACTAATTAAGAATGTTCCGGAAGTGTCTTGGCATCTCCATGTGAGTGAATAATTTTTTGAAAGGGATGTTAAACAACAAACAAATAATCAAACCTGTCTTTGAATTTAAGGTACGTACGCGTAATACTTAATACATCGTAAGGCTCGACTCATGAGTAGATAAGGGCCCACCAAGTGAACACATCGTTCAATTTCAATGCATTTTATTCAATTTGAGTTTTGATCTAATAACCAAATTATCAATGTGCCTATGATTACTACATGTATATGCCATTATGGAACCATAAGAGTTAATTGTTGTAAATATATCAGCATATCCATCCTGATAAATATATTAATTCAGATGTTCTTTCTTCATGTCTTTTAATTTATTGGTTAAACTTCGTGACTATGAAAATGTACACAGCATTTTTAACATTTGTAGATTCGGCTTGGTTCATTTAAACATTAAATGTTAACATACTCTTTCCAAATAGTTTTGAAATCATGGTTCAGCTTCCTGAGCCGTTCAGTGTATTTTTCTTTAATTAGACCCTTGAAAATTGGTTGTCCCTTCGAGATTTGTTACAACGACATTTAAACATTTTCCAATATTGCTCCATAATTATTTAGACGTACTCGGCAATCTTTTGCCATTAATCAGTGGGGAACCTTTTTTGAGCCAGTATCTTCTGCGACACTGGACTCAAGTTTTATGGCCCCCTTTGAAGGACTGTTTTCAACAGTTATCATTGGGATTTGAACCTGCGATTTAAAATTATCCACTTACTTTTTAACTCCAAAGCAAAATCTCATGGCCCACAAAAAAGTTCATTAATCGTCTATAAGCTCTGAAGGCTGATGGAAGGTTTGAAAAAATATACCCGTATATGAGGTCTTTGCATATTTAAGCGTATTTGAGAATATTGTCTATTTTATTCAATTTATATAGATGTTATATAGATGTATAAATGCGTGAGATATTTCACAAGTTCAACTCAATAACACTTGTGAATTAATTAATCATGAACTTTGCTTTTAAACGGCGTATGTACGATACTTACCATTTTGTTCACACATCGCTTTCTTTTGTACTTTTCTTATTTATAAAGGTAATGTTCCATTAAATTTAAGAATGTATTTTCAAGCTGATGTCAGAAAATAAAATTGTTTACCTACCTACATGTACCGACCCAACTTGAGAATTTAGGGTCGGGTTAGGGGAAACAAAGATATTTTTAATTCCGGCCTGAGAGTATCTTATATGTTTTTGAAAAAAATTATAGTAGATAGTGCAGACCCATTCATCTCTTGGTAGAAATGAGTAGACAAGCATCTAGTTAAAGATTAATTAATGAGTTCTATGTAGGAAGGCTTGCTGTCTCAGTCGCTCTGATTAGTGATTAAGCAACCCTTTGGGGATTACTAGTATACAGAAGAACTGCTGGTCAGTTTATAACATTTGATGGCCAGCCTTTTTTTTTCAAAATTATTTTGGTATAGATTAAGTTGTTAAGACTAATTTGTTGATGGGCATTTGACAAGGTCTAACACAACCAGCACAGAAATCTATCAGTGATGTAATGTTTATTATTTATATAATTGATGCCTAGATCACAGGGGATGGATAAATATTTTAAGGAATTGAAAAATCTTAGAACATGTAGAATCAAGGTTGTTGTGATTTTCTTGCACCTAAACTGTTCAAGAAAATTGTAATTTTTTTTTACGGGCGTATCATGCTGTGGCGCGGCACTTTATTAACAATGAAATACTGTAATTTTAACTAATTTATTCATTGAAAAAAATGATATTCTGTCAGTGTGCAAGGATATCAAATTGATATCCTTTCACCGTGTGAAAAATATCAGAAGTGTGGTAAAACTCGATTTTCCTTCCAATAACAAAGAATGTCATTAGAAATACTCCTTGGTGCATTAGAACATAAGAAAAGCATTCTGATATAGAATAGAACTGCCAAAGATCCCCCAAATATGTTGTTGAAATTGTTTCAAATCTCACAACACATAGCTATGACGTCTCAATGGCTCAACTATGGTGCCGTGTAGTCTATATGTATGACTACATTAGAAAAGAAAAAAGAATTTCAGTACTCAAGAGTCTGGGGTTTTAGTTTTAGGGTGGGGCTCTAATAATTAAATAGTGAAAATGCATGAATTCTTCAAAAACCTTTTCCTTTGCTCCTGGGTATTATGCCTAGTGATGGGACATCGGTTAATTTTCATAATCGATCATCGGTTGGAATCGGTTACTGCTTCCGATGCGATTTTACCGATTATAATCGGATGTCATAGTTTGGTATATAAAAAGCAGACTGTTGCATTTATTTCAAATTATTTCTTTAACATGAATTTATAAAATAGGTAATTTATTGTTTTCTTTGTTGTTTTGCTTATTTCACACTTAATTTATACGGGTCATTTTCAAAAAATGTCCAAATTCCTGTTATACTAGCTTTTTTGAAAATATTGCAATAAAATCGAATTTTTTTTTTACCCGATGAATTTAACATCAATCTATAAGTGTAGAAAAAAATTAAGTGCGATTAAAAATTGACTTGAATACTGAAAAAAGTCCTTCAACCTGAGTTAAATTAGAGAGAATTGCTTGTGATTTCGCCGGATGTTTGACTTCAACTCTGATTATTGATGTAGTAAATATAATTAAGCAGTGTAAAATGACCTTTATTGTGTTGTACATGTTTAATACTGTCTAAATGCATGCTAAAATGTGATTGAAAAAGAGTAAGAATATGATTTTTTTAATGGTAAGTGTGTGTTATTTTTGCCGTGTCCTTGGAGTAACCAGGACATAAAAGTTATCTGTAACAGTTATCTTTCCTAAAGAAACTCTTCACTATCAGCCTCCTTCTTTTGATCTTGTTCCCGCCAAAATATCATGAGACACTTAACACAGATCTTTTATACCATAGGCACAATATGTGGTTGAAGGCAAGTTTGATTGCAATAGTAATTTATTTTTGAGTCCTAGGAGTTACTTAGATATTGTGAGGATAAATTCATTTACCATTTCTTTGATGCATTGAGCAAGTTTATAACAAGATACCTATCATCTAGGAGCTGTGCTTTATGTTCATAAGTCAGCTATTGCTTTTATGATTCCAATTATGTATATAATAATTCCCTGGTGTTACTGTCCATTTTGTTACTGCAAGAAAAGTTACTCTAAGGACGCATCTAATAACTCCATGGACAATTTACATAGAAAATAATTAAAAAGAATGCAAGTTGGAGTCGTATGTTTTATTTTCCTCCCTTATTTAAAGCTAATCGGTAACTAATTTTTTTTTTAAATGCCAAATTATTTACTAAATGTTTTTACCATTTGAAAATCATATGATTTTGCAGTCTTGGTTATGCAAAGGACAGAATTGGGTAACTCCGTGGACCAATTGAAAAAAAATCCTTTAAATTGCCAATTTTAATACAACATTTGTGTAAAGTTTATTAAAATATAAAATAACAGAAATATTTTTATCAAATTGGCATTTATTTTTCATATTATGTTTCCATGAGCTATAAATTAATTCAATAAATAATTTGAGCAACACAAAGGACAATGTTTGGTAACACAATGGATTTAAAAACGATTAAATATTTAAGTTATTAATATACTATTGCTTGTTCTTTTGTTTCTGTAGGAAAATGTACGACTTTTATTCCTTTTGAATAAATTGAAATATCAAAATTCATTATGTAACACAATCATATCCCCTTTTATGCTCTTTAATAGTAACCTATGGTAACACCATAGACAAATTCAGTTACTCAAGGGACACAGCAAGGATTAAAGATAGAAAAATGAAACAAGCGTATTGCATATGGAGTGGTAATTGTGTTCATTGTATTGCAGAAAACAATTGTGATGGGATATTGCAATTAAAGTAAAAATAAAATAATCAAGTGCTAAAAATTAATGATGGTTAAAAATGGTAACACAAAGGAAGTTTTAGGTAACACAAGGGAATGTGAAATAAGGCAGAATATGATTTGTTGTCTTCAGTCTGAGGATTCTAGTTATGTTCTCTTGATGAAGATGATGTAAACAAGACACATTAAAAAGTTGCAATGAAGCCAATGGAATCCAAGACGTAAAAGATAGATTTATATCATTGAATTGCAAATACCTTTAAAGTTATATCAGATATGGAACATTTCTTTGCAAATGCATTTAAAATCCTTTAATCATGTAAACCCTTAGATGAAAAAGTCACAAATTGTTCATAACTGATCTAAAAGGATTTCAAAAGATGTTTTTAAGGAGACAATGTAACAGTCATTACCATAGAATACAGTTTTGCATTTAGTTGAGGATGTTCTTCAGATTTGTCTAACTGAAATCCCTCAGGACTGTGTTCTACATCCTGTAAAAGTTGGTGCTGAAAGAAGTTTTTAACCTTGGATGTACATAAGCTTTTGGAAAGTGGTGGTTAAGATTATATAGTCGAGGCAGCATTGGACAACAACAAGGCCAGATATGGTGGCAGGCCACTACATTTCAAGCCACTTTGTTGGATTGTTACCCTGAAGAACTGACAATGAAAGTTTGGCAAACGATCAGTGGATACAAGAACAAAAAAGGGCGGAAAAAATATCTATGAAAAAGAGTACAGATTGAAAAAAGTCAAGAGTTTCTGATAGGAAATCCGACTAAAGAAACTGAAAAGACTGACACCCCGGAAGAGAAACAATTGGAGTTCAATAATGAACATCAGACTACAGATGAAGAGAAATCAGATCCTTGGAAGAGAGATTGGATAAAAATACCGAAAAAATGAACTTAAATGTATGCACAGGGTTAGACAGAACCTAAAACCATGTTATTTTTTAACAGGCCAAAAACTCTAAAAGATAAAAGCTGGTATAGCATTGCTAATGTTTTAATTATATTGTCACCATCATATCTTGTAGATGTGTATTATGTAGAGAGCTCATTGTGGATAGAGACTAGCTGTAGATAAATGAAATGAAAATGTAAAATCCATAAAAAGATTAATGCATTCTATATGTTTGAAATCTGGTCATTTACAAATACATGTACATAGTTCTAGCTGATCTAAGACTCGTCTATGTAAACCTATGGATCTTTTAAAGATGTCCTTTGTGTTATTTTTTGTCATTGGTGTTACAGCTTCTGCTTGGATATGTAAATACACTAACAAGTACTGATCAATGATTCAAAGTCATGTGATAGTAATCATTTATTATTCGGGCATATCAATTTGATTTCATTTTTCTATTGTCATATATCTTTATGATTGGATAGTTATGTCTATGTCGTTACTGTTTTATCCTTGGTGTTACTAGTCAGACTCAAAATGTATAATGAAAGAAATCCCCCGCCAATTTTTTATCTTAAAACCATATACTCTTATATTCACCTCTAGGGTAATTTCATTACTATCCTTTTTGGAAGGAAGGGGAACAACTTTATTATTTCTTTCTAAGTATTACACAAAATATCCTTAGTGTAACCTTTATGTCCTTTGTGTTATGCAAATATCCTTGGTGTTACCAACACATCTTTCCTACCCAAATGAAAAAGAAATCTAACAAAATACTTTCAAAATATCTTCAAAACACTACCAAATCATACTTTTATATTTTCTTAGTATGTTTTGAAAGTGTTGCATTTAACGAAACATCAATGCTATACTTTACAGGATGGGGTGGCATGGTATTTTGTTAATGTTTCATTACAATGTTGGTGTTTTATTAATGTTTCATAACACTCTGCAGAATGAAATTGCATTTTGAAAGTGTTTCATTATACTTGTCTGCATCAAATTAATATTTTGTTAGCATTTCATTTGATTAACAGACATGTTAAGGGTTGACTTATCTAAGAGCAGTAAAATCTTCCAAGAACAACTTATCTATTTATATCCTGTGTTACTAGTTTTGCGCCAATTTTCAAACCACCAGCACTAGGTCAGAGAGAAACAAAGAGATTGGGGAAGGGACATGTAAAGTGTTAGTATATATATTGATCCCTGATTGGAAAAAGCAAAATCAGGATGAATCTGGATATAACAAAGGTATTTATTTATTGCATGACATAAAGTTCTTTTAAACTGGACTACAGTTAAACCTTCAATCTGTGAATGTGGATGTGTATATGGCCTATTTTTATTGGGTTTTTGTTAGGTCACCTGAGTAAACTCAGGTGACCTATTGCTATCCGTTTTCGTCCGTCGTCGTCCGTCGTGTGTCGTGTGTTGTGTGTCGTGTGTCGTGTGTTAACATTTGAACATTTTCAGCTTCTTCTCTGCAACCACTGAACCCATTTCAACCAAATTTGGCACAAAGCATCTATGGGTGAAGGGGAACGAAAATTGTGAATTTCATGATCCCTGCCCCCCTGGGGCCTGAGGGGTGGGGCCAAAACCACTAAAATTAATGCAATCTTTAAAAATCTTCTTCTTTACTCCTGGACATCAAGCAGTCAAACTATTTGCATGATTGTAATCAGCATTGAGTCCTCTACCAAAATTGTGAAATTCATGGCCCTGGGGTCAGGGGTTCTAGTGCTAGGGCGGGGCTAAATAAGTATATAGTGAAAATGCATTATTTCTTTGAAAATCTTCTTCTCTGCTTCTGGGTATTAAATAAACCAACTAAGTACATAGTTATAATGAGCAAGAGTGCCTCTACCAAAATTGTGAATTTTATGGCCCCAGGGTCAGGGGTTCTGGTGTTAGGGTGGGGCTCTATTGATTACATAGTAAAAATACATGATTTCTTTGAAAATCTTCTTCTCTGCCCCTGGGTATTAAATAAACCAAGTAAGTAAATAATTATGATGAGCAAGAGTGCCTCTACCAAAATTGTGAATTTTATGGCCCCAGGGTCAAGGGTTCTGGTGTTGGGGGGGGGGGCTCTATTGATTATATAGTGAAATTACATGAATTCTTTGAAAATGTTCTTCTCTGCTCCTAGGTATTAAATAAACTAACTAAGTGCATAGTTATGATGAGCAAGAGTGCCTCTACAAAAATTGTGAATTTTATGGCCCCAGCATCAATGGTTCTGGTGGGGGGGGGGGGACTTTATTGTTTATAAAGTGAAAATACATGAATTCTTTGAAAATCTTCTTCTCTGCTCCTAGGTATTAAATAAACTAACTAAGTACATAGTTATGATAAGCAAGTGTTCCTCAACCAAGATTGTGAATTTTATGGCCCCAGGGTCAAGGGTTCTGGTGTGTGTGTGGGGGGGGGGGGGGGCTCTATTGATTACATAGTGAAAATATGTGAATTCCTTGAAAATCTTCTTCTCTGCTCCTAGGTATTATATAAACTAACTAAGTGCATAGTTATGATGAGCAAGTGTGCCTCAACCAAAATTGTGAATTTAATGGCCCTATCATCAAGGGTTCTGGTGTTGGGGGGGGGGGGGGGGGCTCTATTGATTATATAGTGAAATTACATGAATTCTTTGAAAATCTTCTTCTCTGCTCCTAGGTATTAAATAAATTAACTAAGTGCATAGTGATGATAAGCAAGAGTGCCTCAACCAAAATTGTGAATTTTATGGCCCCAGGGTCAAGGGTTATGGTGTTGGGGGGGGGCTCTATTGATCATATGGTGAAAATACATGAATTCTTTGAAAATCTTCTTCTCTGCTCCTAGGTATTAAATAAACTAACTAAGTGCATAGTTATGATGAGCAAGAGTGCCTCTACAAAAATTGTGAATTTTATGGCCCCGGCGTCAATGGTTCTGGTGGGGGGGGGGGGGGCTTTATTGATTATATAGTGAAAATACATGAATTCTTTGAAAATCTTCTTCTCTGCTCCTAGGTATTAAATAAACTAAGTAAGTGCATAGTTATGATGAGCAAGAATGCCTCTTCTAAAATTATGAATTTCATTGCCCCAGGGTCTGGGGTTCTGGTGTTAGGGTGGGGCTCTATTGATTATATAGTGAAAATACATTGTACATTAAATCTTTGAAAATTTTCTTCTCTGTCTCTGGGTATGAAGCAGATGAACTACCTATATAGTTATGATGAACAAGGGCCCTAATCTTGCAGAATTGTGAATTTCAAGGCCCCAGGGTCAGGGGTGGGGGGGTGGGGGGCTCTACTTATATACTGAAAATGAATTAATTGTTTGAAATCTGGTCCTTTGTATTTATAAAACATTTATTTACTTTTTGATAGGCAATTTTAAGGGTGCCTTTTAAAAATTTGTGCAACCTAGGGTCAGGGGTTTATGTGAGAGTGTTAGGGGCACTACTGATTATTGATTAATATTACTGATTAGTTGGAGTGCATTTTTGTTCCCCTACCCTGCTTATGGGTATTCAGTAACCAAGCTAAGCAACTGCTAAGTTTATTATTATGATGATCAATGGTGCCCTTTCAAAATTGTGAATGCCATATAGCATCTGGCTTAAAACATGAATCAAATTCAATACACTGTAACTGGAAAGTTGTTGCATAATGCTCAGGTGACCTATAAGGCCCGTGGGCCTCTTGTTCATTTTAAGATTGATCGACCTTTAATCCATATACTACCCAGCTTAGATCAGTTTTAAGCACTGGGTTAAATGAATTATAATTATACTTGAAAATTCTGTGAAAATGTATGTGAATGGAGAAATGGTCAATGGATTGAGAATTATATCTCTTACACCAAAGGATTTCACTGCAGAGAATGATTGATATAAGAGAGTGATCATGAATCGAACTTGGTGTTTTTTAATGTTGGAATGGTGTGCTATTGTCTATTGAACAATAATGTCAAACCTGGAATTCAAAATACTGTGAAACAAGATGTTTATACATGTAATGTTTCAATATGAGACTGTGTTTAGATGTTTTCAAAGACTTGTGAATTTGCTAATTATAATTTTAAAAATTCAAATTTAGTGGTTTATTGATGATTTAATTGTTACTTATGCTTTGTTAGTATTTTGTTAGAGTGTTTTGTTAGCCTCATTTGCATGTGATTTTCTATACTAATGGAATACTATCAAAACACAGTGTTTTGTTAGTAGTTTGTTAGAGTGTTTCGTAAGTATTTTGTTAAAGCGTTTTGTTAGTAGTTTGTTAGAGTGTTTTCAAAGTAACTTGTTATAGTGTTTTGTTAGCTCATTTGCATGTGATTTGCTATACTATCAAAACACTTTCAAAACATATGTTTTGTAAGTAGTTTGTTATAGTATTTTGTTTCCCCCTTTTTTTCATTTGGGTATATTTATGTTCTAAATCTTTATACAATTTTATCGAAACTTGCAACACAATACTGTCGTTTTCTAATACTAAGTTTATTTGCAAAGCAAGTATTTTGTGCTGAGGTAAATGATGTATGCTTTAAGTAAACATGTAAGATATAGGCAAAAGTTACAACACTTACAACTTCCAGCAATACTTTATCTGATAATTTTCTGTTATGAAACTTCAGTTTGATTCAATAGAATAATTTTATCACTATGTTGAGATTGTTATTCTAAAAACCTGAATTTTTTTTTTAAATTATGATTTTACTACGACTTTTAAGTAAGTAACACCATGGACATTTATTGTTGAGTCCATGTACATATAATGTTTTTTTTGGTTTATGTTAATAGAATTCTTTGTGCTTTAACATCGTTTATGCATCTATGATGTTTGAATGCTAAAATAAAACTTTAAAAAGTTTAGATCGCCACATTTATTTTTGCAAAAAACTGGTGGTGGAATTTGGACAAATTTTGAAAATGACTCATACATACAATGTCATGCATGGTTTAAACTTAACTAAAATTTCCACTAGCCAGGTGGTTTCCTAAAGTTTCAAATTTAGGAGCTTACAGCTAAATCTACAATCTCTGTGATTTTTGAACCCTTTGAATATATCACTGGGTCAATTAATTAAAGTCTAGATATAAAATACACATGTGCATTTGTTTAAAATGAAAATTGAAGTTCAAATCACTTTGTAAAATAAATTTCACATAAGTATTTCATCATAGAAAATGAAATTGAATTAACAATTTTACTATCCTTTTTTGCAAGGTTATATTCTTAATCCCCTTTTCCTGGTCATTGGACTATACCATCACATGAATAAGATATTTTTTTTAATTTAAATACTTTTGAAACTTATCTGGAATAAGTAGAAGCCTAATAACACTTCAATTTCATAAGACTGAGTAATTGGGAATACTTTAATTGGATATCTAACATGTATAACCGATACACAGAGGAATGGAGGAAATTCGGATTAGAAAAAAGACTATCGTTTTCAAGATTTCACAAATCATGAAAAACAGGTAAATGGATTGGATTAGGGTATTAACGAACAATAGGGCCATGTTACTTTTATTTTTTAATTGATTGGAAGTTTTAAGGAAAAAAAATGAGGAAAAGCGTCTGTTTTAGTAAGGGGACTGGAATGGTCCTGCAGATTTTTAATTCGCGAAGGGGCGAACAAGTTATAAATATTATGAGCCTACACAAAAATTTACTTGTGGTTCCTAATAGCACTTTTGCTTCGTGCAAGTTGGCAAGTATTAAAAGCACATGCCAATTTTTCTTTCATTAAGAAGAAATATATTTTAAACTAAAAATAATTAATTCTGGAATGTACTTTATTAGAAGTATTAGTATGTTTCCGATGATCGATTATGAAAAATTATAATCGATCATCGGAATCGGTAACATTTTTTCGTCGACAATCGATGTTTTCCGATTATCGGTACAACACTAATTATGCCTATGTTCTAAGTACATATCACATATTAAGTACATATTAATGATGATGATGAAAGGTGCCTCTTTCAGAATGGTCATTTTCAGGACCCCTGTGTCAGGGTACTTTGGGTTGGGGTGCGGTGGGGGTTACATAGTCTGAAAATAAATTAGTGCTTTGAAATATGCTTTTTGGTATTAATAAACCATTTATTATTAAATAAAATTTATGATCACATTTTCAGAATTTTGAAATATGTGCCCCCAGGGTCAGTGATTCCCTTTGGGTGGGGTGCAGAAGTGGAAATGCAATTTCTCTTTGTTCTTCTGATCTAGCTCTGGGTATTAAGAAAGCAAGCTAAGTGTATAGTTATGATAAGCAATTAGTGCTTCTTTCAAAATTTTGAATTTAATAGCCTTTGATTTAAAACACGAATCAATTCAATTGTTGGAAAGTGGTGACCTAAAAGGCTCTTGTTAAGTTTTACAATACAAGATTTTCAAATAAATAATTCAGCAATGAAATTGTTGTCAATGATTATTACCCCACCAAAAGTTAGAGATATTACTCTGTTAGGAAGCGGAAGCATGTGTTTTGCGTTTTTCTTTAAAGGTACTTGGACACAGATTTGAAGTTATAATTTTCTCTATGATATTACGACTTAAATATTTTAATAGCATTTCACACAAAAATAATTAAAAATCTTATTTCATTTAAAAGATATTGAAATTTCAAATTTTTCGGCGGGTTTGATTGACATATCCTTGCACTCTCACAGTTTTATTTTATTCTTAATCCTTAGGAAAAGTGGCAATCTCGTTTTGTATAAATGAAAAATATTAATACTATAATCCAGAAAATTCAGAGTAGACACGTTCGAAAGCAAAACAAACACTCAATTTAGAACCTCACCCGCTTTTTCCTCCAATCAGCAGCTGCTAAATTTTCTATTAAGTAGATCACTTAATTGTTAAGATTTTTTGTCTGTGCAGTAACTCTGCGCGCTGACTTATTAGCCAATCAAAATAGGTTCTAAGTAAGTTAGATCATATTAAGTAAAATTTTAGTGGTTAAGAAGGGCTCGGTCGCTTCGCTCCCCCCGCCCCTTCTTACATGTAACAATTAAAATTTTAGTGATTTAAAAAGATCTAACTATTACATATTGTCAGTCAGTGCATTTGTAGTATGCAGACTGTGACGATTGAACCCACCCGGTGAATTCTAAATATAAACAATAACAGAACTCGAGCCCTGTTTACAAAAACTGTGTACAGTCCCACAGCGGTCCCACATCAGTCCCAGGGACTGCTTTCTGGGACTGCTTTGGTGTCAGGTTGGGTCTGGTCGGTACTGTACATGTAAAGAAAATTAAACGTGAATTAATTATTTTCCAACAGAAGATCTGAAGCTTTAATTATATCTTATCATTATTTGGCCAATTTAGACTATAAGGATACTCTTAAGTTTTCTTAAGTATTGGGACTTTTAAAAAAATTCTTTGTTTATTTTGCCAAGCATTATCTTTATGTCATTGTTTTTTTTTTTACTGACATGTCAATTTTTAAAATTATCGTTAATGCCTAGTTCTATAAACTCAGTTTTAAGTGTTTTATATGTAAATATTGGAGTGTACATCTGTATATCACCAGAATGGAAGCTTCAGATTATGTTCAAAATTAATTAATTCCGAAAGAAAATTATACACATTTCATTTATCAAATTTTTTCGCATTAAATAAATTGAAATTAGGGTCATTGTTTACCAGGATGTTCAATGATGTGTAACACTGATACAAATACCCAAATAACATGTATCGATTTTTCTGCCCAAAGGCGATTGAAACAATGTTGATACCATCTTATAAACTTTAATCAGCCGGGTAAACACTAGCAAAACGAAAAAAAAATCACAATCAATTTCCGGTATTTTCATTGAAAAAATATAAAATAAATATACTCTTCTAATAACTTGTTTATTAAATAAAAGCTACCGGTAATTCATTTATTCCCCAATGATTATTCACATACTTTATGTTACGGGAGAATGCATGGTAGCATAAATTATTTTATTTCATGGTCATTTAATAAATTGTTGGGTTTTATTTGAGAGGTAAATGGAATACTCTTTTTTTTAGCGTGTTCCTTATAAAATGAGTAGCCTTTTTAGCTCACCTGAGCCGAAGGCTCAAGTGAGCTTTTCTGATCACATTTTGTCCGTTGTCCGTCCGTCTGTCTGTCTGTCCGTCTAGCTGTTCTTACGAGAGGTACATTGTGGGGTAAAATTAACGTATTTTCCAGCAGTGTGGGGTTTTTTGGGTACTGTGGGGTTAACCCCATAATGAAGAGGTCTAATTACGTTCAAAATTACTCTATGAGGTCGAAAAACCTAAAATTAGATTTAACCTCACAAAGACTTTGTCCAAATTTTGGACATGTCCTTAGCCCAAAACGCTCAGACATTCAGAAATCTGCTGTTTAGAGGAGTTCGGTAATTGAATCGAGGAGTTCCGAATACCTGAGCATGCGCATATATTTAAAACTAACTGCGCATGCGCAGATAACGGAAGTAGCTGTGTTTGGACACTTTGTATTAGCAGTGAGGAAATTCGGAAACACAAAAAGCAAATGCAGTAAGTCTTACTATTTTGTTGCACCACATTGAAAAAAAGCTTTGTAAATTGTTTGACATGCTTCATACGTACATTATGCAGTTGTAGAATTTATTTAAAGTCAAGGAAAGGACATCTGTAGTCCACATAAACACATACCTATTGAAAACGGGCTTTTGTGAAAAAAATTATAATGAATGCACTGATAGTTCTTTTTTTAATTTTTAATGCAATGAAAATCGACCGATACCCGGGGGTCGGGCTAGTGGTTTTCTGCATGAAGGTCGCCCCGTTGGCCAGTAAAAAAAAGATAATATTATTTATGCACATGCAATACGTGCATGCAAAGCACACCTGGTACGTATTTTCACTCGTCTTTTGCTATAAAAATCCAAGCCATTTAAATTTTCCATATAACATGCTCCAACTGTCAATAAATCTCCATAATTTAATCCGTATTTGAGTACTACTTGGCTTATTTACTTAAAAAAAAAAACGATCGTGTTTTTTTCTTAATTCGAATTTTCTCTATATCTATGGTAAATACATGCAGATATCTCATAACATAAATACATGTGATTCTTCCGACGGGAGAAAAAATCTCTGGATTTTTCACGCCTGTTCCGCCCCTCCCGATTAATTTTTAAATCTTCCGTGTTTAAATTTTTTCAAATTGAATATTTTTGGCTTTAATTTTATCCTGTTTCGTAATGTAATTGCTCTCTCTCTCTCTCTCTCTCTCTCTCTCTCTCTCTCTCTCTCTCTCTCACTCTCTCTGAATTCATTCTAGATACGTACCAATTGTTTATCTACTCTTCACACATTTGTTTACATGTACTTGTAATCGTACCTTAATCTATAGAGAGAAAATCAGAATGGAAAAATGGAATTAACAATGTCACTGCAATGAATTTTCACAGCAAGTAGGCTTTGTAGGAATCAACATGGGGTTGTATAATTAGGTTGTAAAATTTAGTGGTATATCAATTTGATAAATGACAATCAATGTTTATAAATGAGTGCAGGACATTTTAATCAGTTGTTAAAATACCCATTATGTCACATTTTTTTTTCACATTCGCTTGTGTAATTATGTGCCCGATAATAAAATTCACCTATTAAAGAAATTAAACAAATTACCTTTAGATACGTATATAAAATTATATAACTCTGTTTGTGTTAATGGAAAAAATATAATTGTCATGTTAGATCAATTTGTACTTATTTTTCAAGATCGACGATTGAAAATTTAAAAGAATTAAATCACAATTAATAGTTTTTCCATAGCTAAACTTAAAGAAATTCAAGCTTAAAGCTACATTTTGTAATTTACAATATTCATTCATCATTACTTTGAATATTTACAGTGAGAGTATGTGACTTAGCTAATACAGGGCTATCAGTATTTTCACACCTGTTAGATTTTGATTCCGTGTAGAAGCTCTAATTGCAATTTTTGTCAAAACAAATGTTTTGTATAGCATGATTATCTCGTGAATTTCACTATCAGGAGACCATCGATAGGGATTAGTTACGCTCTACTGCACTTGACACCTGTGTTGTGTAGAATGATTTTAAACTGCGTAAATACAAATCTTTGGTCAATTGAATAATTTTTTGTGTGTGTCTGCATGTTAGATAGAAATTCTGACAGCTTTATAAGAATAATATTAAAAATTTACCAGACTCTAAAAGCTTCAGCAAACTAGTTGATCGAGGATTAATTGAAGGGGGGGGGGGGGGTTACACTGCTGATCATTACCTGAACATATGATAGTGAAGTTTTTAAATGGATTTTATTGACACTTACTAAAATAAATTTTCATACTTTTAATTCACCATTAAACTGTCTTTTAATAGCTTGTGTATTTTTTCTTATTAAAAAAAATAGATAGTAGTAAGGCACATGTATTTCTTCTTGAATGATACTGTAATTCAATTATCATATATTTGAATGTAACAAAAGAACACTCTGAGTTCCCGAAACTAGTCAAAAATATGTCGGACAATTGTCTTGTAAATATTCAAAATTCACCGGACAGTTGTAAAATTTACCTGACATTAATTTTTTGTATGTAAATTTAACATATTATAGGATTGGAAATTGTGTCGATATAATAAATAATATGTGTAAATAAAAAGATGGCAAATGCAGATTTAAAAAAAAATGATTAAAATATTTTCTATAAGGCCTGTGTATGCAGGATTTGACGTCGCCGACGGCGTGTGATGACCAACGCTTAATTCATCGTATAAAATTATTATGTCCTTTCTGACAGACTTTTAAAAATTTTTTTTAAAATAAAATCTGCAACATGACAACTCTTGGTTGATTGTTTGGAATTAATGGGAAATATATGTTGTTTTCCAGGCTTTTTTCTTTTGGATTTAGGATTTTGGTATTTTATGTGCCAGGAAAAATATTACGTAAAATATCAAACTCGTTTTAAAAAGCCTGGAAAACGTCCGATATTTCTGACTAGTTAAAATTTATTATATAACCTCCACACAGTTAAAAATATGTACTAATGATATAAAGATATGCAAATTTATCATGCAAATGATGATTTAAGTGAATTTGTTGTCGTTTTATTACATTCAAGTCTGTCCGCTATTTTTAGAAAAGGGGAAAAACGCGCATGTATTTTAAATGCTATCAAATACATTTAAAAAAATTCAGAAGTTGGTATAATATTATCATGCTAATAGATTAAATTATAGAGAAAATAATAAATGGTAACAAATTGTCTGTAATCAAGCAGAAATAGCAGGCAACTCTTGCAACCCTGCAAATTCGTCCTTCAAAACGAAAGTAGATTGTCACATTTTTTTACTGTCAGAACTACAGAGTGCATATATTTATCAGAGGGAAAATATTTGTTTGACAGTGTTTTTAAAACTGTTTTCCTCCCAGACTTATGGAAATTTTAATATGTAGCTTTTTATAGTAGACAATTTTACACATTTTATTTAAACAAGATCTGGCGCGCCCCTGACGTTTTTTTTCATTCCTTTAGTTTTGCATTTGTTTATTGTCAGGACAATTGAATTAAATGATTTTGTTAAGATTATATGTAAACGTTATACAGTCTGTAAAAAAAAAAAAACCATCAGACATTTTGACCGATAAAATTAAGATTTTACCGGTCCCATTCAAAGTTAACGGGGATCCCTAGTGGACCGGTGCGTTTCGGGAACTCTGAACACTTATGAATGTATGAAGTTTAACTGTTTTGTAGGAACAGAAACATCAGTGGCGTAGCTAGGCTGAAAATGAAGTGCATGCTCCAATTTGCAAGGGTCTGGGGGCCGCCCTGAGGCCCCGAGTGGGTCCAGGGCACAGCCCTGGTGGGGGCCCAGGGGGCGAAGCCCCCGGAAGCTCCTGGATTCTGACGATTTAAACACAAAATTTTCGGCGATCTTTTTATCCGCAAAAATTACGAAAAAAAAGAATATTACATAAGGTAATAAATAAAATTAACGTGGCTCAGAACAATCTACTTATTAATTCATCTTATAAAATAAATATTTTTGTAAATTCAACCCTAAAACTTAATTTCATTTGAGAAAATGAAATGCTCAATTTTTTACGGTAGCTGCCATAATGGTTTTCGAACTTACAGTGTCAGTGACTTTATTTTTTTTTTAAGTAGTAAAACTACGCAAGTGTACATGTAAAGAAAATTAGAAGAAACATAACTTTTGATACTACAGTTATAATTTAATTTGTACATGACTGAGAAGGAGTCAAGTCATAGAGTCTCATTATCTTTTTTTTCAAAATGATGTGCATGCTCGAGCATACAAGCATACATGGTAGCTACGCCACTGGTTACATGCACAAAACCTTAAAAATTTGGAATTTTTTAATTTGATATTTTTTAAATAAGCATGGATTAATATATATATACACACATACAAAGGTTTTGTGAAATTGACATGTTTAATTAAATCAACTGTAGTGGTTATTGCTGTTTATTTATTGACCGACTGGCTACTTCTTTGGCAAACTGGAATAAGAGGCCACCTGTCTAGTTTCTGGACTTCCCAAAGCTTAAAACAAGTTTGACTGTACTTTTTCACCTTTTTTCTTTTTTTTTCACCTTACCAATATAAGAAAGTAGTTCACAGTACATGACAACTATGCTATAAATAAATTTCGATGAATTTTAATTAGTAACTCGGAATTTTTGTGTGTGTTATAAATAAACATTTGCTTCTGTATTCCTTTGTAGAGTTCAGATACCACTGAAAGTGAACATCAGTGGAACTTTGATGATCTAGGCCACTCTATTGTTGCAGCAACACCAGCAGGCGTCGGACATTCATAAAGTTGAAAGAACAAACCTATGACTTGAACACACAATTTGTGATCTGAATATAGTTCACAAATTTAAGGAAAGCAACTATTAAAGACATCCAGATCGGTGGTTAGTACATGTTATAAGTGCCCATAAAATCAAGACAACAATATTATTTTACAATAAATTAAAACATAACCTGTAAAAAAATTCAACATTATCATTTAGAAATATATTATACTGTTGTTTTTTTTGACAGGTATACATGAAGTATGAGTTAAAGACTTTTCAGAAGAACAAGCACAATCCCGATTCATTTTTGCCATTGCCTTCTCCAAACGGCGACATTTAGGACCTGACTTACTTTTCAGAAAAAGAAGATGAATCGATTTTTGAAAGTTAATCTAAAAAGATAACATTTACATGGGTCGTGGATTTGAATTACATTTTCTTGATGGGCAACTAGTTTCAAGTATTTGGATGTCTATTCTCAAGTTACTGCAAACCTTAAATTAACTTCTTGATTATTAGTTAACTGTGAGACCGTGTTAACTTGAAGTAATCATTTTTTTAATTGAGCTATGTAATCTCTGATTACTTATGTTTATGAGTAGTGTTCAGCTTTAAGACAAAAGGATCTTTTATGAACATTGCAATCGGCATGGCGAATTTCTATACATTAACAGTCATACATGTAGTTTTCGTCTTTTTTAATTAGCGATCTCATTTTAAATGTGAGAAATAATTATTAAACTGAAATGTACATTTATGTTGTTTGATTTTAATTTTTTGAAAATTATAAATCAATTGCATGTTGGTTTTTTTTTTCATTTTATTTTAGGGGATGGGAGTGGGGGTGCAGCTCTAAGTTTGAGTATATTTTCCAAAAGGATGTACATCGTTATTTTTGTTTTAAGATCAATTTTAAAATGCAAAATGATGAGATATTAGACTACACTTTTTTTCTTAAAACTTCATTTTAATTAATAAATTTTGTTTAAAATAAGTAGCAATAACATGCAAGTTTTAGAGTTATTTGACAACTCACTATATACTTGGTTTTTTTTTTTTTACATCTATGAAGATTGTCTCAAATTTTGAGGTTTTTTTTTCTGTGTTCTACATTTATTGACATGTTTCTTATCTGTTCAACTTGTCGAATAACTGAAAAGTTTGATTAAATTTTTTTTAAAAAATCAGGATCATCTCTTTTATTTATTATTATTAATTTACAATGAAATTATGTATGCTTTTGATGCATAATGTACACTTCAAATTCATGCACCAGCAGATTCAAAGGAAAAATTATCATTAGAAATAAGCAGTAAAGATAAAGAGATTATCCAATTTAAAATAGTTTGAAAAATATTTAAAACAAATTTTCGAGTATGTTATCAAAATATGAAAAAGTATTATGAGTATTGTTTGGTATTTTTAATAGTAAAAAAAAAGGATATGACGTACTGGCAATCGCATCATCTCACTCAGGGTCTTTCCGTCAGAGTTTGGAAAAACAACCTCCAATGTATTAACATCACCTGATGTTAAAGGTTTTGCTTTTCTTGTTTTTTTTTCAAATATAGGATAGAGGAATTAAGAAGTCCCTTTTATAGTATATTTTATGTAATATCATAGCATAAACTCCATATTCCACAGATAAAAGGTCTTCATGCATTTATTTCGAAGATCATGAAAGGGGGGGGGTTGCCATGGCGTCTAACTAATACATTCGAGGTCGTTTGTCAGCTAGTCAGAAAGGCTCGAGAAGTTGCGATTGAACATAGTGGGGGTACTTGTTCTTTTATTACCAGTCCCTGGTAGAGTTTTTTGATATTAGAACATACTTGGGGTTTTCAAACACTTAAATTCATCTGGTTACTTGTATCTGTTACATGAGAACACAGAGGGGTTGTTTGTTTAACACTCTGAGGTTACTAAGATGTCTGATATTTTCTATCAGAACATATTGTGGTTCTTGTCTAACACTTTGTGGGGTTAATGTTATCTTTTATCTATATAAGAACATAATGGGGTTGTTACACGTTATGGGGTTAGTGTTGTCTATTATCTTTATGAGAGTACATAGTGGGGTTGTTGTCCTAACACTTTATGGGGTTAGTGTTGCCTACTATCTTTATGAGAGTACATAGTGGGGTTGCTATCCAAACACTTTATGGGGTTAATGTTGTCTGTTATCTTTATGAGAGTACATTGTGGGGTTGCTGTCCAAACACTTTATGGGGTTAGTGTTGTCTATTATCTTTATAAGAGTACTTAGTGGGGTTGTTGTCCTAACACTTTATGGGGTTAGTGTTGTCTATTATCTTTATGAGAGTACATAGTGGGGTTGCTGTCCAAACGCTTAATGGGGTTAGTGTTGTCTATTATCTTTATGAGAATACATAGTGGGGTTGCTGTCCAAACTCTTTATGGGGTTAGTGTTGTCTATTATCTTTATAACAGTACATAATGGGGTTGCTGTCCAAACTCTTTATGGGGTTAGTGTTGTCTATTATCTTTATGAGAATACATAGTGGGGTTGCTGTCCAAACACTTTATGGGGTTAGTGTTGTCTATTATCTTTATAACAGTACATAATGGGGTTGCTGTCCAAACTCTTTATGGGGTTAGTGTTGTCTATTATCTTTATGAGAGTACATAGTGGGGTTGCTGTCCAAACACTTTATGGGGTTAGTGTTGTCTATTATCTTTATAACAGTACATAGTGGGGTTGCTGTCCAAACACTTTATGGGGTTAGTGTTGTCTATTATCTTTATAAGAATACATAGTGGGGTTGCTGTCCAAACGCTTAATGGGGTTAGTGTTGTCTATTATCTTTTTAAGAGTACATACTGGGGTTGTTTGTCTTATAATTTATGGGGTTAGTGTTGTCTGTTATATCTATATAGCATAGTGGGGTTGTTTGTTTAACACTTCTGGGATATTCCTGTCTATCATCTTGTGAAAACATGATGAGTTAATTTACTTTGATGCAACAGTTATCCTCAAATAAAAACATTTTTTTGCATTGTTACTGCTATGCAGTTGTTGCAAAAATGTTATTGCTATATCCGTTCTAAGTTCTTCTGATAAACAGTAACAATTTTAAGTACTTATAATTAGTTGCCTGTGAAGTTGACTTGATATTAAATAATTAATTTTTAACCCCACAAACATAGATCTTTAACCCCACAAACATAGATCTTTAACCCCACAAATATAGACCTTTAACCCCACAATATACCATTTGTTTGAATTCCTAATGAAACCTCTCAAGTCACCACTCTACTATTAATAACCCCACAAAGCAAAATGATAACCCCGCACCTTCCGTAAAATGCACAATGTACCTCTCAACTGTATAGCTGTCTGTCTGTCCGTCTGTAAACTTTTCACATTTTCGACTTCTTCTCAAGAACCAATGGGCCAATTTTGACCAAACTTGGTACAAAGTATCCTTGGGTAAAGGGGAATCTAAATTGTGAAAATGAAGGGACATATCCCCTCGCAAGGGGAGATAATCAAGAAAAGACAAAAATAGGGTTGGGTCATAAAAAAATCTTCTTCTCAAGTACCACTGGGCCAGTAAAGCTGAAACTTATGTGGAAGCATCCTTGGGTAGTGTAGATTCTAAATTGTTCAAATCATGACCCCCGGGGGAAGGACAGGGCCACAATGGGGATTCAAAGTTTTACATAGAAATATATAGGAAAAATCTTTGAAAAACTTCTTCTCAAGTACCACTGGGCCAGAAAAGCTGAAACTTATGTGGAAGCATCCTGGGGTAGAGTAGATTCTAAATTGTTCAAATCATGACCCCCGGGGGAAGGGCGGGGTCACAATAGGGAATCAAAGTTTTACATAGAAATATATAGGAAAAATCTATGAAAATCTTCTTCTCAAGTACCACTGGACCAGTAAAGCTGAAACTTATGTGGAAGCATCCTGGGGTAGAGTAAATTCTTAATTGTTCAAATCAAGACCCCCGGGGGAAGGGCGGGGCCACAATGGGGAATCAAAGTTTTACATAGAAATATATATGAAAAATCTATGAAAATCTTCTTCTCAAGAACTCCTGGGCCAGAAAAGCTGAAACTTATGTGGAAGCATTCTGGGGTAGTGTAGATTCTAAATTGTTCAAATCATGACCCCCGGGGGAAGGTCGGGGCCACAATGGGGATTCAAAGTTTTACATAGAAATATATAGGAAAAATCTTTGAAAAACTTCTTCTCAAGTACCACTGGGCCAGAAAAGCTGAAACTTATGTGGAAGCATCCTGGGGTAGAGTAGATTCTAAATTGTTCAAATCATGACCAACGGGGTTTGGGCGGGGTCACAATAGGGAATCAAAGTTTTACATAGAAATATATAGGAAAAATCTATGAAAATCTTCTTCTCAAGTACCACTGGACCAGTAAAGCTGAAACTTATGTGGAAGCATCCTGGGGTAGAGTAGATTCTTAATTGTTCAAATCAAGACCCCCGGGGGAAGGACGGGGCCACAATGGGGAATCAAATATTTACATAGAAATATATATGAAAAATCTATGAAAATCTTCTTCTCAAGAACCACTGGGCCAGTAAAGCTGAAACTTATGTGGAAGCATCCTGGGGTAGAGTAGATTCTAAATTATTCAAATCATGACCCCCGGGGGTTGGACAGGGCCACAATGGGGAATCAAAGTTTTACATAGAAATATATAGGAAAAATCTATGAAAATCTTCTTCTCAAGTACCACTGGACCAGTAAAGCTGAAACTTATGTGGAAGCATCCTGGGGTAGAGTAGATTCTTAATTGTTCAAATCAAGACCCCCGGGGGAAGGACGGGGCCACAATGGGGAATCAAAGTTTTACATAGAAATATATATGAAAAATCTATGAAAATCTTCTTCTCAAGAACCACTGGGCCAGTAAAGCTGAAACTTATGTGGAAGCATCCTGGGGTAGAGTAGATTCTAAATTGTTCAAATCATGACCCCTGGGGGAAGGACAGGGCCACAATGGGGAATCAAAGTTTTACATAGAAATATATAGGAAAAATCTTTGAAAATCTTCTTCTCAAGTACCACTTGGCCAGTAAAGCTGAAACTTATGTGGAAGCATCCTGGGGTATTGTCGATTCTAAATTGTTCCAATCCTAACCCCCGGGGGAAGGGTGGGGCCACAATGGGGAATCAAAGTTTTACATAGAAATATATAGGAAAAATCTTTGAAAATCTTCTTCTCAAGAACCACTGGGCCAGTAAAGGTGAAACTTATTTGGAAGCACCCTGGTATAGTGTAGATTTTTAATTGTTCAAATCATGACCCCCGGGTGAAGGGCGGGGCCACAATGGGGTATCAAAGTTTTACATAGAAATATATAGGAAAAATCTTTGAAAATCTTCTTTTCAGGAACCACTGGGCCAGTAAAGCTGAAACATGTGTGTCCATTGAAGGATCAAGGGGTAGTGTAGATTTCAAAATGTCTAAATTGTGATCAGTGGGGTAGGGTAGGGATGCATAATGTATAACAAGGGGGAAATCTGGTAAAGAACAGATTGGTCAAAGTTTCTCAGGTTAGCGATGTGGCCCATGGGCCTCTTGTTTAATAAAAAAAAATCTTATATCTAACTGTAATGATTATTTTTAAATAGTACAGATGCAAATTATGAGTACTTTTTTTTTAGCTCACCTGAGCTGAAAGCTCAAGTGAGCTTTTCTGATCACCTGGTGTCCGTCCGTCCGTCCGTCTGTAAACTTTTCACATTTTCAACTTCTTCTCAAGAACCACTGTGCCAATTTTAACCAAACTTGGTACAAAGCATCCTTGGGGAAAGGGGAATATAAATTGTTAAAATCAAGGGCCAAGTCCCCTTCCAAGGGGAGATAATTAGGAAAATACAAAAATAGGGTGGGGGTCATTTAAAAATCTTCTTCTCAAGAACCAATGGGCCAGAAATGCCGAAACTTATGTGGAAGCTTCCTGGGGTAGTGTAGACATTAAATTGTTAAAATCATGACCCCCGGGGGTAGTGCGGGGCCACAATAGGGAATCCAAGTATTAC
The DNA here is from genome assembly GCF_032062105.1 of Saccostrea cuccullata. NCBI lineage: Eukaryota > Metazoa > Mollusca > Bivalvia > Ostreida > Ostreidae > Saccostrea > Saccostrea cuccullata. The sequence continues at coordinate 43,333 of NW_026936261.1, forward strand.
ATAGAAATATATAAAACAAATCTTGAAAAATCTTCTTCTCAAGAACCACTGGGCCAGGAAAGCTGAAACATTTGTGGGAGCCTCCTTGGGTAATGTAGATATTAAATTGTTAAAACCATGGCCCCCGGGGGTAGGGCGGGGCCACAATAGGGAATCCAAGTTTTACATAGAAATATATATAGAACAAATCTTGAAAAATCTTCTTCTCAAGAACCACTGGGCCAGGAAAGCTGAAACTTATGTGGGAGCATCCTTAGGTAGTGTAGATAATAAATTGTTAAAACCATAACCCCCGGGGGTAGGGCGGGGCCACAATAGGGAACCCAAGTTTTACATAGAAGTATATAGAACAAATCTTTAAAAATCTTCTTCTCAAGAACCACTGGGCCAGGAAAACTGAAACTTATATGGAAGCATACTTGGGTAGTTTAGATATTAAATTGTTAAAATCATGACCCCTGGGGGTAGGACAGGGCAACAATAAGGAATCCAAGGTTTACAAAGAAATATATATAGAACAAATCTTTAAAAAAGATCTGCGTCACCCAAGTTACTCAGGTGAGCGATGTGGCCCATGGGCCTCTTGTTTAAATTTAACATTAGATAATTAAAAAAAGGCAGAAATGTAGCTATTTTTTCCCCTCATAAATTTGTTACAGTAGTTTATTTTTAGGGAGGAAATTTTTCTCGTCAAATTCCTTATTTATTAACTTTATTTTTTTTATTTATTCTAAAAACACATTAATTTGTGTAAGTTTACAGTCCCTTAAAATATTAATTAACCAAAATAACCCCTGCTTATTAAAAGAATATAAAAAATCCTTGCTTATCTAACAGTTTAAGATCCTCTCTGCTGCAAGTAAACAAAACAACAGGGAGCCTGCAAATTCAGAATACACAAGGGGGCGGATCGAGCTATCATGTCACTCAGAACCTTTTTCACACATGAATCAAAGCAGTCCCAGAGAGCAGTCCCAGGGGCAGCTGGGACTGCCTGGTCTGCTTTTCATAGCAGTCCCATAGCGGTCCCAGAGCAGTCCCACAGTGGTCCCACAGCAGTCCCGGGGACTGCTTTCTGGGACTGCTTTGGTGTCAGGTTGGGTCTGGTCGGTACTGTAACATGAATGTGCTCGATTTGCTAAACTCTGTACACTTCTCTTAGTTCGGAATGACGATACTTGTGAAGGCGTTTTGCTTTCTAACATTTCTACTCTGAATAAAATTATTTTTCTTGATAAAAGTTTTAATATTTCTCATTAAAACACATCGAAATTGCAACTTTTCCTAAGGATTAAGAATAAATTTAAAATTTGTTAAAGTGCAAGGATGTGCCAATCAAACCCGTCAAAAAATTTAATAACTTAAAAATGAAATAGATTTTTCATTAATTTTTGTGTGAATAATTCATGACATTATACAGAAAAATGAGAAAATATTAACTTCAAATCTCTTTCCAAGTTTCGTCAAAGGTCAACATGTTCAAAATTTATTTTTACAATAGCCCCAAACTATGTAAGGTATAAAGTTAAAACGTTTACAGGTTTATAAAGAAGAAGTCTCAATAAGCCATTATCTGTGGTCCCCGGTTACTTGTCAAATTTTTAACTTTCATTGAGACACTTTAAAAGTAATTAAATTTTATTATTCTCTTATGTATGAAGTATTTGCGCCAACGTTTCAAAATATAAAATAATTGCAATAGACAACACGCCAAGCCGTGTTTTGAAGGTGGGGTCCTTTGATTTTCATGAATATCAAAAGAAATTTGTGGCAGGTAACCACTTCAGAGCTTTCGTAAACATCAAGCGCAGATTTGTTCAGAGTTGACATCAAAATATAATGTGTATATTATATTTATACAAATTGTGTGAAAATATCTTTGTTGAACAAATCTGCGCTCTATGTCTTCTACTTAAAAGTATCATGATTTTGAATCTGTTCAGTGAGTACATTTACATAGGATTAACCTCTTGTTAACCTGCTAAGAATAGATAATATGTCACGTAATCCCATTAGCCACAGGTGAATACTTTTGGAAAACGTGTTTTCTGTAGGAAGCGACACATGTAGCTCGTATTTGAAATGTGCAGACACCAGCTTTCATTTTTAAAATAAAAAAGAATATCAGTAGACCTCGATGAATATCGCTTATGTTAAACTTCAACAATTTTCCGGGACATTTTTAATTCTCATGCACGTAATCGCCATATTCCTGTTCATTACGAAAAGCCCACGCGTAGATGTTTATAAATACACATTTATTCCATTTTTTTGCGAAAAGAAACAAAAAATTATAAGCAGAAAATGCCAAAGACGTAATAATTTCTTTACATTTAATCAGTCAAAACAAATGCACTCGTGTACTGACCTCTTCAATATTCAAAGCAACTTTATACTCTTGTCACGTTTTTGGATGCTAGCTGCATGCATATGATATTTTATATAAACTAGGAAAAACTTCGAATGTATTTATAATCGATAAGTAAATCGGAATATTCATTTTAGAATTTACAGCGAAGTTAAGAAATATATAATTATATATACATGTCAGGCAGGTAGTATCTGGGGGACAGGTCATCCATTCTTTTCAGGGATATTTCTTGGAGTTCTTCACCCCTCCCCCCCCCCCCCAAAAAAAAAAAAAATCTTTACAAAAGAATATAGAGTGTATGTCTGTGTATATTTACCGTTAATCCTTATGCAATCGCTTGTGCTTTTCAAACAATCATATAAAAGAAAGTTATTGTAGTGGGTAAAATATCTTGACATTTTATTCAACAATGATAGATTTAAAACAATATCGTGATTAGGAGGATTTTCGAAACCCCGACAAAATACCTTAAGAACTAAAAAAGACTCCCGCCCACCCCAGGTTAAGAAGAATACGAATGATGCAAAATAAAATTCAAGCGTATTGAAGATTATTATTACCCATCTTATATTGTTTATCATTTCTTATCTCACGTTACATTTCATCGTTTCTTCCTTTATATAATACCTTATTTAAATGTCTCCGCCCATTTGTATGTAAAAGAGGAACCGCACTATGTTTGAAAGAAAATGTTCCGGAATTTATGTGTTCAGTAGGTGTTGGAAATCGGCTTGTATTTCTTGATATTCCAAGTTATTAATAATAATTGTACAAAATGTTAATTAGAAATACTTTGTAATACACAATGAAACTAAAAATAATGCCATATCCTCATGTATATTCTGTAAAATAAGGACAAAAAAGGGACCATGCTACTTTATTCAATGCATTATGACCTCTATACATAAAATGCGTCATTTTCGTCATATCATGTAAATTTCTTTGAAAATGACCTAAAATTGAAGCATTTTTACAATATTTCATATAGAGCATAACCTCTGATCTAAATCATGCAAATACATTATGAAACCTCTGTTTCTGAAGATAAAAAACCACGTTTTATTTTTAGGTCACCTGAGTTAACTCAGGTGACCTATTGCTATCCGTTTTCGTCTGTCGTCGTTCGTCATATGTCGTTTGTAAACTTTAGAACATTTTCAGCTTCTTCTCTGCAACCACTGAAACAATTTCAACCAAATTTAGCACAAAGCATCTATGGGTGAAGGGGAACAAAAATTGTGAATTTCATGATCCCTGCCCCCCCCCCCCGGGGCCTGAGGGGTGGGGCCAAAACCACTTAAATTAACGCAATCTTTAAAAATCTTCTTCTTTACTCCTGGGCATCAAGCAGTCAAAATGTTTGCATGATTGTAATCAGCATTGAGTCTTGTACCAAAATTGTGAAATTCATGGCCCTGGGGTAAGGGGTTGTAGTGCTATGGCAGGGCTAAATTAAGGTATAATATAGTGAAAATGCATTATTTCTTTGAAAATCTTCTTCTCTGCTCCTGGGAATTAAATAAACAAACTAAGTAGATAGTTATGATGAGCAAGGGTGCCTCTATCAAAATTGTGGATTTTATGGCCCCAGGGTCAAGGTTTCTGGTATTAGGACAGGACTCTATTAATATATATATGATTTCTTTGAAAATCTTCTTCTCTGCCCCTGGGTATTAAATAAACAAACTAAGTGCAAAGGTATGATAAGCATGAGTGCCTCTACCAAAATTGTGAATGTTATGGCCCCAGGATCAAGAGTTTTGTGATGTTGGGGGGGGGGGGGGGCTCTATTGATTATACGAGGGTTATTCAAAAAATACGTAGACAATGCTTTGCATCTTCATATGATTATTACAATATTATAGATCAATACATTTTCGTAAACATAAACATTTATTTTGTCAAAGTGTGAAGTTTCATTCCATTTGATTGAATAGAACTCATATTAGCTAAAATTTAAAGCAACATCTTTTGTTACCACGGAGCACGGTTAACCAATATTTTAATGTCAACAACAACGCTGAGAAAGTTTGTCAAAAGTATACTCTTTTTTTTTATTTCAAACACAGTCTGTAGTGTGTTCCCCATTCAAAACACATAACCACAACAACTAGACTGCTAACAGCTGTACAAGTAAAGCTTGAATTAGAATGTTATTGTTCTCAAATTCTTTAAATTACTATGCAACTCTATTATTTCTGCAACATTGAAGCACACATCGCGTTCAATGACATTCCTTTTGACAATATTTTATCACTCCTTTTGACAATATTTTTATCTTTAACCTGTTTCTTTACAGACAATCCATCTTCTGATTCAAACTCGCTACCACTCAAAAATTGTATTTTTAATTTAATATAACAAAAGCAAAACAAAAAAAGAAATAAATCACAATTCCCGGTATTTACAACTGATTATTTATTTATTTATTTTTTTTAATTTACTCTTTTAATAACTTATTTATAAATTAAAAACTAATTCATCTGTAAATTACCTTATAATTGTTCACATTGCTTATGTTAAGGAAGAATGGTGGCATAAGGCCTAGAAAAAAAATATGTTTGTTTCCGCTTTCAGGCTGAAAAAATGTAGGGTCGGTAGGTAGGCAAAATTTTTTTTTTTTGAAAAAAATTTTTTTTTTGCTTCTTTAATCAAAAAATCAAAACATGTATAGAATTGACATTTAAGAGAAAAGAAGTGGTGTTTTCAAGCATTTCTGTGACTTTAACTTACAATAGAAAGGTGACCCAAATTCTTTTGGTCTTGAAAAGCTTGCAAAATTGGAGACTATGATTGGCTGGATGAAATCTTGCACATCATGGGACAATAGCATTAAAAAAAGGGTCGGCACTATAAATTAGGGTCGGTCGGGAAAGCGGAAACAAACATATTTTTGTTCTAGGCCTAATTTTATTTCATGTCATAAGATAAATTGTTAGATTTTTATTAGGGTTACATGTACGTAATACTCTTTTAGCGTGGTGCTTGTAAAACGTGTAGTCTTTTCAATTAAAATATCTTATATCTACTTGTATATAAATAGTGCCATATGAAAATGTTGAGTATTTAATTTTAGATTTAATAAAAAAATTAATGTACATGTAGATATTTTTTCTCATGAGCCTGTAGTTTTATATATTTTAGAAATAAAAATCTCCTCCTGACTTCCTTATTTAACAATTTTATTTTTAAAAATATTCTATATTACATATGTGTAAATATGCAGTCCCTAAAACTTTAAATTAACTATAATACATGTAATCTCAAGTTATTAAAAGATTATAAGAAATCTTTGCTTATTAAACAGTTTAAACTCCTCTCTGCTGCAAGTAAACAAAACAATGGGGAGCATGCAAATTCAGAATACACAAGGGGGGCGGAGCTATCTGTCACTCAGAACCAATGTCACACATGAGTGAACAAAGCAGTCCCAGAAAGCAGTCCCACGGGCAGCTGGGACTGCTGGGACTGCTTTTCATAGCAGTCCCAGAGCAATGGCGGATCCAGGGGGGTTTGGGGGGGTTCGGGAAACCCCCCCCCCCCCACTCACTGATTTTTTTTTTTTTTTTTTACAAGTGTTATATCAATTTTTGCATTGGTAAGACTCTAATTATCATGAACCCTTTGTTTGTACAACTGTGAAATATACATCAACTGCGTAACAGGAAATCACTTTCCGCATGAACGCACACAATACACAGGTAATCAACAGAGAGAGTGCCTCAGAGATCGGGTAGTCCATGCACCTAGTGAAGTCAAAAGATCACAGTACAATGTACATGATGTAGTTAGGTACCAACAACAGAGAACTGCTAAATTACTGTGCTACTCAGTAATATCCTTTTGCTGATAAAATGCATGTTTTTAAACTATGAATACACTATTATTCAGAGGGGTTTTTTTACCGGTTAAAGCGGCACAGTAAGTCAAAATCATATATAAATTTTAAGATATCTGTGCATACAGAGAAAGACTTACGAAAATTATGAGTATATAGCGAAGATATGACAATTAAATTGTAAGAATTGACTGCACTCCCTTGCAGAATATTCCTGAGATGTCCTAAGAAATCCTAAGATAATCTTAAGATTTATTCCTCGGATATCTTGAAAAAATCCTAGGATTATTCCTAAGATGTCCTGAGATGTTTTTGGAACAGGAATTCCTGGGATTTCCCTGGACAGTCCCAATTCAGGGGTTCTAGAAAAATCCCAGGAATCAAAACACCAAGACTTCCCAGGATATCCCAGGAAAATCCCAACACTTAAAATGTCCTAGGAAATCAGGAATTCCTAGGATTTCCTAGGATATCCTAGCCTCCTAGGACATCTTTTTTTTAAAAAATCATACATAGCAACAAAGCAGAATTATAAGATCTCTGAAAAAAATTTAATGAATGTATGCATTATAAAAATTCATGGCCACACAGAAAAAATAATACATAAAATAATTTTTAAAAAATGCTGATGGTATCTGATACAACAAATTCTTTACAATTTTACTGCTGTAACATTATAGTGCAGTTATGATTCAACATCATGATTTACACACAAGGGGGGAAACAGATTGTCTTATTTTCAAACTATGTTAATACATTCTGAAGCAGCTCTCATAGAATATTTATGATATACATGTACAATGACAAATATTAATAATAATAAAAAAATATTTAAATCAACAACCTAGTGTAGAGAGTAGGGGTGAGGCCCTCAGGGTTCTTCACTTCTGAAGAATTCTGTACAATAAAAGATTCAGATACCAAACAGAACTAATTCATAACACTCCCCCCACCCCCATAAAAAAAAAACAAAAACAGTATACACCTGGTGGCAACAAAGTTTGAAAAAAAAACCCCAAAAACATATAGGTCAAAGTCACAAGGTCATTAACCTTGATGTAATTTGAAAGAACTTAATTAGTGGAGTATGGATACTCAATATAAAATCTCTACCTCTTATGGTTCAAAAGTAAAAGATTCAATAAGGCTATATTTTAGCATAACGATGACAGTCAAGGTCATTGGTCTTGGTCTCATTTGAAAGTGGAGTAAGCATACCAAATATGAAGTATCTATATCTCTCATGATTCAAAAGTTATGGCAAAAGGTAAATTGGCAATAGACAGATAAACAGACAGGCAAAAACAATATGTGCCCCCGAAAGAGGCCTTGACCTCTGACCATTTCACTTCAAAATATATAAGGGTAATATTTAATTTATAAACAATATTAAATTTGTATTGATGATTAATCATGTTCTGCAGTGGGATCGTCAAAATGGGTTATAATATAAAATGTCATTGCAATATCTGATGGCTTTTTGGAAATGTTAAGAGAACGAAGTGTTACAGACAGACAGATTGACAAACAGAAAGATAAACAGACCCAAATTAATATCCCCCCTGCACCTCATCAATCCAATATAAGTCGCCCAGCTTTAGTTGATCACTGATGTATCTTCTTTAGCTGTACATTTTTCTTCTTCATCGCCAGTGGCCTAGTTGCAGATCGTGAAGCCTTGTTTGCTTTTTGTTCACTCGACTTTTCACTTGTCTTTGCTAAAATAAAATTTTACTTAATGTATTCCATTGTTTAGTCTAAATATGTAATTATTTCTAAGGGATAAAAATCAAACTTGTAAAATTTAGTAGCCAAAGATGCTACATGTACCAAGCTTTCAGATTCTACCAGTCCATAAAAATATGTGTTTGCCCAAGTAAGATGAATCATTTTTCTCAAAAGATTTATTTTATTCACACTTGCATAAGGAATAAGGTATGTTAATCAATTGCATACATGACGTGATTTACAAATGATGTCATAATAATCTTACTGAATAGCCTTTTTGTAGAAAATAAAATTTTAATTCGCAATAGTTAACCGCTTTACCACAGCTGTCGTATGAAGTCAATTTACTTGGCATTAAAATACTGTGAATTAAACTCTCCGTGTGAACAGAACATTAAAATCATACATTAACATTATTTGAACAGCTTACCTTTCTCGGCAATATTCTCCTTGTTGTAATTTGCTTCTTTTCCCTTAGTCCGAGTTAAACAGTCTGCAAAGTTATCAATAAAATTTTTTATAAGACGTGTATATATTTGTTCTTTGTAATCTAGCTGAAATTAATTTTAATGATGGCTGTCATTGATATTTCTTGCTGATTTTTTCATTTTTCTGTTCTAAATTTTGCGAATATTATCTTATGAGTTCTACGACATCTGCGTCAGTTTTCCCAACTTAATATAAGTTACAGAGATTGAAATGTACCATAAACTTTCATAGACGACTTTCACATTTACAAAAGTTATTCCCCTTTGCGGGGTCAATCCAGGGTCAACCGGCGTAAGACACTGTTTCCCCTCTATTACCTTACCAACTTTATGAGTCAGTATCTCAGAAATATAGTATGTATGAATTTGTTCATTACGTTTTTCAAGTTGCCCCATATTCTGGCAATACAGTTACAGACCGATATTGTTAGATATAAATGTCAGAAAATAAAAATATTTCCAGGTAACTTACAAAGGACAAAGTGGGAAAAATGAGTGTTATGCCGACAACGGGAGATAACCCTTAGGAATGTGAAATCCGTCTATTCTTTCAAGTTTACAAAAGAAATTTTTAAAAAAGATTACAAGATACCTGAAACTTTCTCTTCATTTGGTAGTCTCAATGAGAGTTTCCAGTCTCATAATCCTTGCCAGGCTTCAAGGTTCTAGCTAGAAGATAACAATGCAATGAAGGCTTTATCTAAGAGTATAATTTCAAAATTTACACCATGTCAAAACATTCAATGCAAATTTAACAGTAACTGATAATAAATATTTGTTTATAAGTCTTCTGCTTACTAAATTTTAACATGTAAAACCTGGAAATATTTCACTGTGTATGTACGTTTGATCTTCATGGACTAGACTGAATCACAGTATGCCCAAAAACCTTTTACACATATTCAAATCGTTTCTTCTGTTTCAATATTGAAATATTATACAACACATCACATGCACTAAATTATTAAACAATATTTGCGTGTTTAAATACATATTACAAGGAACCACTCGCCACTTACCCCACTGGCCTGTGGCCATGATATCTACACTTCTTCCAACATTCCCTTTACTGCACTCCTAGCGAAACCAAGATTTTTGGGAAAGAGAACATGGTTTATGTGAAGAATTAGAGTCAATCTTGGGCGTAAGTTGTGCATTTCATTACATTTCACCAGTCTCTCTAAACATTGCCGCTCCTTGAACTCCTATTTTGCGCTTCTCGATGAAGTCTCGCGAGAGGATGATACAGGACGGTGTAAAGTTATTTCGTGCCATACCAAGAAAATGCGGTTTGTTTATTCTTGAAAATAATTTGTGATTAATGTGAATTTACGTTTTTTTTTTTTTTTTTTTTTTTACAAAAAGAAAATATATTTTAGCGAATATTTTCTGACAAATTAATATTCAAAGCTGAGTTGACAGTAAAACATATTTTATACACCGGGTACTAATTGATCGAAGATAACTTTTTTGTACCACCTCTCGGAAGTTCGCGCGAGAGAATGCTGCAGACACGGTGTAGGGGTATTTTGTACACCTTTAAGAAATATCCCGATATTTTCCCGAGAATCTTTTTAAAAAAAACACCTAAGTTATTATCAGTGACAAACGACCCGCATATTAGAAAAATAAAATATAAATATCCTTGATCAACCAATTCTACTAACAGAAAGTGTTACAGAAGAAAATATTTTCGAAGAACCACGATGATACATTTAGGCCAAGAACAATTTGCATGGAAACCGTCCAAACACAAATATGGCGGATCGTGAAGTTGTCACATTGTGCTGTAAACAACGACTTTTCTTCGCATCTACAAGCCTGTCACGATGTCTGTAAGTATCTTATTGCTAAGTGATGAATGAAAATTAGTATATCTGGCGATAAAACCTATAGGGAAAGTGCATTTTTATCGTATTTAATAGTTATGTTACGACTCGAATTTGGTCAAAACCTTTGAAAAGTTTTTTTTGATCTCTGTTTATGTGGATAAAATTTTCAGGAAACTCTATTAGTTTTACTGCGTATTTTAGATTTTCCTCGTTAAATAAAAGCAATACTCAATATCAAAAACAACATGAGGAATTATATTCTCAAACTCAATACAACACGATTCTTACCCAACAAAATTTGAAATACCAAGCTTTTTAAGTCAGAAAGTGACGAAAGTATGATGTCACAGACCAAGTCATGCTTCTTGAGTATGCTGTTTATGTAGTATTTAAATTTGTTTAGTGTACTCTTCTTTCAATGACTCAATATTTACTTTTCTTTTGTATAGTATCTCTGGCAGTTATGGGTGAATATACAGCAAAATCATACAGATTTGGATGAAGATGTTAAAGATAGTAAAGTCAAAGACAGTTTGATGAACCAAATGACACTGATAAAGAAGAAGATACAAAAAAAAAAGATACTTCTAGCCAGGCATGTGACTTTGAAGCTGATAGTTTGGTAACCACCTGAGAGATATATAACCTGTATGCAGGTGATGACGGTATAGGAGAGCCATTTCTTATAACGTGCTCTGAGGAAAATATGTTTTATTTTGTCGAAATGAAATGCGAAGTAAAAAATTAAATTGACAGATAAAGAAAATTTACCACTCCATCCTTCTGCATGTATGGTCTTCTGAATTCAAAGCCATTTGAAAACCAACTTTAAGTTAAGAGGAACACTTTATTTTCAGTGAAACATTCTGGAAAATATTACTTCTACATAGAAAGAAAAAGTTGTATTAATACTTGATGTTGTATTGCAAGATGGCCAAGTTTGTATGACCAGTGCTTTCGAAAAAAAAACTATGCTTGCACTCGCGTTTCCCATGAACGAAGCAATCTAAAGATTAAGTATAGAATTTAATTCTAATGGATAAAAATCAACTCAGAAATGTGTGATTTGAAAATGGTGAAATATTGTTTGTCTGTAAACAATTTTTTCTTTAAAACATATTACATGTATAACTCCTCCCTGACAGCATCAATATTTCAGAAAGTATTTAATTAAAAAAATAGTTCTAGGGTCAGTGTCTTTCTATGTATCAAGTATAATATGTAATGATTGAAAATTATTCATTTTATGATTTTCTTGATATTATACATTAAAACTTTAAAAGTAATAAAATTTCCTGTCATTCTGTTTTAGCATTTATTAACATGTACAAGTTTCTAAAGTTTAATTTGTCTTTTTTACAAAAGTCCCAACATTAAGTCAAAAGTCTTAGGAAATGGGATTATCATAAAAATGATTAACTCCTGGCTTTACAATGAAATGTCCTGGCAAGATTTGGATTTGAAATGTTTAACAAAGAAGTCCTGGGAGATCCTAGGATGTCCTGAAATCAAATCCCAGGATTTTTACTCCTAGGATTTCCTCAAATCAGATTGTGAGGAAATCTTAGGAATTCTTAGGACATCTTAGGAATTCCTGAGAAGCATTTTCAAGTCAGGAATAATTTCTGCAAGGGCAATATAAGTGCCGGAAAAACAAAGGTTGTATCTACGGTTTCGTTGTTTCATATATGTCAAGGTCACGCTACTCTTATTTTTAGCTCAAACTCTTCTTCTCTGCTCCTAGGTATTAAATAAACTAACTTAGTGCATAGTTATGATGAGCAAGAGTGCTTTTACCAAAATTGTGAAATTTATGGTCCCATGGTCAGGGGTTCTGGTGTTGGGGGCGGGGCTTAATAGTTTAAATATCGAAAATACATGAATACTTTGAAAATCTTCTCTGCTTCTTGGTATTAAATAAACTAACTTAGTGCATAGTTATGATGAGCAAGAGTGCCTCTACCAAAATTGTGAATTTTATGACCCCAGGGTCAAGAGTTCTGGTGTTTAGGGGCGCTATTGATTATATAGTGAAAATACACACATTCTTTGAAAATCTTCTTCTATGCTCCTAGGTTTTAAATAAACTTACTAAGTGCATAGTTACAAGTATGATGAGCAAGAGTGCCTCTACTAAAATTGTGAATTTTATGGTCCCAGGGTCAAGGGTTCTGGTGTTGGGGGAGGGGCTCTATAGATAATATTTTAAAAATTCATGAAGTCTTTGAAAATCTTCTTCTGTGCTCCTAGGTATTAAATAAACTAACTAAGTGCATAGTTATAATAAGCAAGATTGCCTCTACCAAAATTGTGAATTTTTTGGTCCCTGGGGGTCAAGAGTTCTGGTGTTGGGAGAGGAACTCTATAGATTATATTGTGAAAATACATGAATACTTTGAAAATCTTCTCTGCTCCTAGGTATTAAATAAACTAACTTAGTGCATAGTTAAGATGAACAAGAGTGCTTTTACCAAAATTATGAATTTTATGGTCCCAGGGTCAGGGTTTCTGGTGTTAGGATGGGGCTCTATAGATTACATAGTGAAAATACATGAATTCTTTGAAAATTTTCTGCTCTGCTCTTTGGTATTAAATAAACTAACTAAGTGCATAGTTATGATGAGCAAGAGTGCCTCTACCAAAATTGTGAATTTTGTGGTCCCAGGGTCAGGGGTTCTGGTGTTGGGGGGTGGGGAGGGGGCTCTGTTGATTATACAGTGAAAATACATTAAATCGTTGAAAATTTTCTTCTCTGTCTCTGGGTATGAAGCAGATGAACTACATGTACCTATATAGTTATGATGAGCATGCGCCCTAATCTTGCAGAATTGTGAATTTCAAGGCCCCAGGTGTTGGGGGTGGGGATGGGCTCTACTTAATATATACTGAAAATGGATTAATTTTTTTATTGTTTGAAATCTGCTCCTTTGTATTTATAAAACATTAATTTATTTTTTGATAGGCAATTTTAAGGGTGCCTTTTAAAATCTGTGCAATGCGTGGACCTAGGGTCAGGGGTTTATTTCACAGTGTTAGGGGCACTACTGATTATTGCTGAATAATAGCGATTAGTCGGAATGCTTTTTTGTTCCCCTACCTTGTTTATGGGTATTCAGTACCCCTGTGAGGTGATCATGAATAATTCATGAATTTCCTTGAATTTTTCATGAATTTTTTATTCATGAAAATTATTCATGAAACGTTCATGATGATCGTATGAACTTTTTATTGGACATTTTCAAATCAATAAACCAAGCTAAGCAACTGCTAAGTGTTTTGTTATGATGCTCAATGGTGCATCTTTCAAAATTGTGAATGTCATATAGCATCTGGCTTAAAACATGAATCAAATTCAATAACTGGAAAGTTGTTGCAGAATGCTCAGGTGACCTATAAGGCCCATGGGCCTCTTGTTTGTATCGTTGGCTGTGCTCATATTGTAATTCTTTGCAGAAGGTAGTCAAATACGCATCTTTTTTGCAAATTTCAAGAACATTGCTATTTTTCAAACCTGTTTTTTCAATATGTGGATTCTCAATACGAAATTTTATTATAGAAAATGAAAGCACCAAGTGTATACTTTGTTTTGATATTTAAAATGGGAAAGAGGGTGATAGTTAATTAATTGATATAAGTACAAGGCATAAGATGTGTATTTATTATTTTTAAAATCTATTTACAGTATCATTTGAATGTTCGACTAAAATCTAGACATGGACCCCCGATCCAGTGCCTTAGAGGTCCTACTCTGTGATCTGTGTGAAACTGCTCCCTTGAAGTTTCATTGTGAGGATTGTCAAATAAACCTGTGTATTGCATGTATAGAGAAGCATCTCTTACGTTCATGCAACAGAAAAAATATTGTACCTTACAAACGTCACATTCTTGCTAAAAAATATCCTGAATCCATATGTCAACACCATTCACTGAAATTTTGTCAGACTTACTGTGAGACATGTGACATTCCTGTATGTCGTACCTGCCTCTCCTCTGGTGACCACAATGGGCATTTTCTATTAGATGATCTGCTGATGAACTTCAAAAGTAAACCGATACCACCTCAAAAACTTATGGAATACATGGAAAAAGGAAAGACCACCGTACGTCATGCACGAGGGGTTGTGATTGGGTGTGCTGGAGTAGGGAAAACGACTCTATTATACAGGCTAATGGGTAAAAGTCTTCAAGAAGTAAAGGAAATAAAATCGACGAGGGGACTTTGTGTCTACGAACACATATTTTCTGTGGAAAAGGGAGATTTGGTTGGTAAGTGCTTATCTGATAACTCATGTATTTAAAAGTCATTGGAAAGATTTGTTTTCCAGACCAGAAGCCCCTGAAATTTAGCTTAGTATGTGAGCCTCAAGCTAATGAGAGATTTACAATCTATCTGTCGAGTGTAAAGCATACACATCTTACTTCTGTGTATCGCTTTCTCGTGTGTTGCATGACCCGGGGTAGAGTGTTTTACAGTAAAACGCACAGATTGACATTTTACAGTTAATTAGACGGAATATTAACTGGGTGTTTATTGACAGTAACTGAAAGGTCAATGATTGATTTTTTCGTGAACTTTCAGTTATTATTTAGTCGACTGAATGGCAGCTACTCTTGAGCAGCCTTTCAGCATGTTCAGTTAGCTTGCATGAAATTGTGTGTTTTGCAAGATGATTTGTTTATCTTTAACTTAACCTGTTAATTTTATTTGTTCCTTTGTTTATTTAAGAAACAAAATCTATGTTTTCCTGAATGATGCAAGATAACCCCTGATGTCAAGAAATAATAACAAGATGAATCGGCCTAAAAATGTTGTTTGAAATATAAAGGCTTCGGTTATTTGTCGACCTTGGAGGTATTCTGCAACATTCATGAAAACGTGGACTTGCATACTTTGTTGATCTCATCGCAAAATGACCGTTCACGGTAGCTCAGTCGGTAGAGCGCTCGCTCCGTGATCGAGAGGTTGTGAGTTTGTAAGTCGGTCGCGACTGACCTAGTCATTAAAAATGGGTAGCAACTGTTCCTTCGCCATGCGCTCGACACTTTGAAGTGAAAGTTGCGGGTCCTTCGGATGAGACCTTAAAAACCGAGGCCCCGTGTCAGCGGCAGGCGTTGGCACGATAAAGATCCCTCACTGCTCAATGGCCCTGAGTGCCGAGTAAAGGTCAAAATTAGAAGCCCTTCATCGCGGCACGTTGACGTCTCCATATGAGTGAAAAACTCTCGAGAGGGACGTTAAAACAATAAACAGTCTATACAATAATCGCAAAATGTGATAATCCCAGTTTAATATAACAATTTGCGTTGTAACAGGCTAAGCCGAGTACCAGTATTACAATACTCTCAGGTTGCTTGTCTTCTTTTTGTCATATTTCTATCTTTAGCATAACGGCGATTGTGACTGGAATTTATCGGATAATTTAAAAATACATTAATATGTAAAAGTAATAGAACAGTTTAATTAAGTATAGTGCTGTTTACAGATAGCGAGTGTACAGTCATGATAAGCCGTAAATGTAATTAATCTAATCAAGACAATGTTTCCATTGGGAAAAATATGTAGGCGAAATTGTAAAATTTAAATCTTGGATATATGGAGAATAGTTAAACTTACTCTTTATCATTAGGATTTTTTTTTACACAAAATTGTGTTTTGAATTCACATTTATGTCATTGTTGCATTACAGCAACTGACGACGATGTCTCTAAAAGACGACTGATCAGAGTTCCACTGTCTGCACTTAAGAGAAACGAACAAATTGGCGAAGAAAAATCAAAGAGTGGGATAGAAAGAAGAAGTGAAAAAAATGGAAGTTTGGAAAATTTGCAAAAGGCTATGTTGACTAAAGAAGAACAGGGAGCAAGTCCACTGACGACACAAAATCCTCCTCTCGATGTATCAAGTACCAAGGAAGATGGGGCAAATGATATACAAGTGACGGGAGATGACATGGGAAAAACAGTTGCCAGGGAAAATGAAGCAAATGATCTTCAAGTGTCGAGAGGTAAAATGAGAAAAAGATTAGGTGCCAGAAAAAAAGGAGAAAATGATCAGCAACAGACGCATGATGAAATGAGAGATACATTGGCTGTCGGGGAAAAGGGAGAAAATGATCAACAACAGACACATGATGAAACAAGAGATACATTTGCTGCTGGGAAAAAGGGAGAAAATGATCAACCACAGACACATGATGAAACGAGAGAAACAATTGGTGTCAGGGAAAAGGGAGAAAATGATCAACAACAGACGCATAATGAAAGGAGAGAAAAATTGGGTGCCAGGGAAAAGGGAGAAAATGATCAACAACAGACGCATAATGAAACGAGAGAAAAATTGGGTGCCAGGGAAAACGTGGAAAATAATCTACAACTGACACAGGATGATATGCGAGAAATATTAGCTGCCAGGGAAAATGAAACTAGTGTCAGTATGATTGATTTTGCAGGTCAATTTGCTTATTATGCATGTCATCAGATCTACATGAGGTCTGAAACATTCTACATTCTGGTGTTGGACATGAGTAAAGCCTTTGATGATATGATTGATAGTGAACTAGATGACCGTGAGGGCTCTGTCTTTTCAACATGGTCTTGCAAAGGTATGCTAATTCTCATTTAACAATAATGCTTCTTAGTTTACAAGACTGACAGTGATGCTTCTTAATTTCAACAGTAAACATCTATTCTGAGTATTAAAATTATTTTCAAAATAATCCAATGGATAAAATAACTTTTCACAGTTATACGTGATTATTATTAACCAATTTTCTCTTAAATATTAAATAATATTGCATATCAGCACAATTAAGGTGGGATTCTGAAATGTTTGCCAAAAGTCAGATTTAAAGTTGCAGGTTTGTATTCTTGGTGTTTTACGAAAAATTAAATATTATACTGCTGCCTTTCACAGCTCTTTTAGGATTAAAAAACATGTGTCGTGGCAGGTGGACGGTAAGAGAGACAGACAACTGAAAACAAATCCATACATGCCAACTTTTGAAAATATCCATGGGGGATTTAGCGCGTGACGACAATTTTCAAAGCTCTAAATTCGCGACATTTTGTCGTGAAATTAAATAATTATATATATGAAATGATTTTTTTTTTAAAGAGCCATAGCGCATTTGATAGTCACTTTCGCCTACACTAGTAGTAATTTTTTAATACAGTGTACATTGTTTAACCAAAGTTTTGTCATACAATGTTAGTTTATACATGTCTTAAAGCAACTCACCGAAAAATAATACTCAATTATTAATATTTTCCTCTTGTGATAGTTATAAAAATCGTTCAGTTTATATGGAGAATATAGTAAATACTGAGGTACCCAACTAAACAATGACAAACTCTAGGAAAAGACCACCCTTAACCAGAAAAACAACTTCTGAATAATTTTATTTGGATATGACTGAACTTCATTACGTTTAGACTATTTTGGTTAAAGGTGGTCTTCATTTTGAAAATGTTAAAAATACGTATTTAATTTTTCTTCTAAAATTATTTCAAAATTCAACAATCTGTCTTAATTTTGGCACTTGGATAACCAAGACTTCGTGGCATAGTGGTATGATTGCTGGAATGAAGACATAATGTTCACGAGTTCGAGTCTCTCAATGCGTGTCATTACTTAATAACTTTTTTTTTTCTCTGTGTGGATTTTCCTGTGTTTTCTTTTATTATTTTAAAATACATACATGTATAAATAATTTTTAAAAGAGATATATAATATACAACACTACACATTGAAAGTATCTTAAGGGAAAACAGTCTCAAACTATTTTAATGAACCAAAGTCATAGCTGATAGACTGTTTTATTTTTAAAATTTTCAAACAATCTTGTTTAGAATAAGAGTATTGAACAGGTAAAATTACTGTCATGCAACAAACTTGCAACAATGAAAATATAACACTGGTTCACAAATGATTAGATACATGTGGATTGATTTTGATTTGAAAAGGTACATGTATCTATAAATAGTAACAGGTGATTTCCTTTTAAATACTTGTGTAGGCCGAGTCGTCGGGAAGGCAGCTATGGCTCTTTATAATATTGATATCACTTATCAATAAAACTCAAGGGTTAATTTATCACAAAATGAAAAAGTGTTTTTCTTTCCAAAATTGAAATACTTTTGCTAAAATAGGTGCCTCTCTCACTAAAGATGGGGCATTTAGCTACATATATATAAACAACTTATTTTTTTACCAGCTAGGACAGAATTTAGTGAAAAATTGAATTTGTAAAACTTTAAAATCATTTTTTTTTCAAAGGCTAAAAATATATTGATACTGTAAACTTGTGTAATGTCCTGTTTCTAGAAACATTTTTAAGGTCTTCCGTTTCAGACGGAAGACCTTATAGTGATTCTACTGTTTCTTTTTATTATTATTTTTTTCCCCTTTTGTAATTTCTTATTTTGACGATTTCTCAGAGATGACTGGACAGATTCTCATGAAATTTTCAGGGATGATAGAAAATAAAAATATCTTTCAAATGTAGTTTTCAGTTTTTCAAAATCTACTTCTGGTCGTCAGATATGTCCGATTTTCGCTTTTTTCAAAAAAGTTTTGTCCGAGTCATATCTCAGAAACGGTGAGAGATGAAGACAACAAACTTATATGAGTAATAGATTTTGACAAGTAGGCAAAACCAATTGGGTTAACATCGTCCGCCGTAACTTCCGGTTGTCACAGGAAGTGATCAAAGAAATCGAAAATTAAAACTTTTTATTTTTTAAAAATTTTTTGCATTGCGTTATAACATTTTGTTTGTAGTTTCGAAATATATTAGTCCCACCGGAAACAAAAACGACAACTTCCGGTTATAAGAGAAAAAATGCATATTTTCAGTATTTTTCTCTCCCATAAATATTTTTTATGCGTAATGTATTTGAAATGACTTTTAAATATGTTATTCAGAGTGCAAATGTCTACAGTAACGTCAAATATCTTTGTAAAACTCACTTCCGGTCGCGTGATTTCCGGTCCTAAAAATGAGAAGTTATCATAGCTAGATCTCGTAAACGGTAAAAGATAAAGACACCAAACTTATCTAGAGTGATAGATCTTGATAAGTAAGCAAAATCAGTCGTGATAAGATCGTCCGCCGTCACTTCCGGTTGTCACAGGAAGTGATCCAAAAAATCGAAATTTTCAATTTTTCTTTTATGAAACTGTTTTAGCCTCACAGTATAGCATTTTATTTGTTGTTTTCAATTATTTCAGTACCACTAGAAACAAAAAGAGACAACTTCCGGTTAAAAGGGAAACTACATAATTTCAGTATTTTTCTTTCCAATAAATATCATTTATTTATAAAGTATTTGTAATGATTTTTGGATATGCTTTTTAGACTGCGTCAAGAAATTTTTGTAAAACTCACTTCCGGTCGCGTGATTTCCTGTCCTCAAAATGAGATGTTATCATAGCTAGATCTCGTAAACGTTGAGAGATTAAGACACCAAAATTAATAAAGTGGTTAATCTTGATGATTTGGCAAAAACAATTAAGATAAAATTGTCTGCCGTCACTTCTGGTCATCACAGGAAAAGATCAAAGAAATCATGAATTTTAACTTTTCTTTTAGGAATACTTCTTGGTATTACACTATTGCATCTTAATTGTTGTTCCAATATATGTCCGTCCCAAAAGAAAAAAAAACAGCAACTTCCGGTTATGAGTTATTTATTGAGTATCATACTATCCCATAAATATATTTTAAAGAATGAGTACTATGAAACTACTTCCTTCAACCTTAAAATGATAAGTTTACAAAATACCTTTTTTGTTGTCGAACTCGATGGTTCAGTGGTTAGCGTGTCCGACTTTCATTCTAATGGTATTGGGATCGAGCCTAGATCGAGGATTCCTCTTTTTTTCTTTTTTTGCATTTTGTCCTTTATTTATTTTTTTTTAAATAGAAAAGTATCCTTCTTACAGATAAATAGAGAAGAACGGAAGACCTTATTTGTTGCTGTAGCAACAAGAGTATCTAGTTTTTATTTATATTTCAATTAATTAGAAATTCTAATATGATATTCAATTTACAGAAATTTATACCAGCTATCCAAAACAGAATTATTAGGGCCCCGCTTGGCGGGCGCCCTATAGTGATCAGTCTGTCCGTCTGTCCGTCCGTCCGTCCGGCTGTCCGTCCGGGCGCACTATAGTGATCAGTCCGTCCGTCCGAGATCTCTTGTCCGGGGCATATCTTCTCTCTCCTTGGCCCAATCTGGCTCATACTTCACCCACAGAGTGCCTTTGGGTAACCGGTGTGCAGTGACCTTAAACCAGGTTTCTAGGTCAAAGGTCAAGGTCATAACTGAATTATATGAAAAATCCTTGTCCGGAGCATATCTTCTCTCTCCTTGGCCCAATCTGGCTCATAATTCACCCGCAGAGTGCCTATGGGTAACCGGTGTGCAGTGAACTTGAACCAGGTTTCTAGGTCAAAGGTCAAGGTCATAGCTGAATTATATGAAAAATCCTTGTCTGGAGCATATCTTCTCTCTCCTTGGCCAAATCTGGCTCACACTTCACCCACAGAGTGCATTTGGGTAACTGGTGTGCAGTGACCTTGAATCAGGTTTTTAGGTCAAAGGTCAAGGTCATAGATGAATTATATGAAAAATCCTTGTTCGAAGCATATCTTCTCTCTCCTTGGCCCAATCTGGCCCAAACTTCA
This sequence comes from Saccostrea cuccullata, assembly GCF_032062105.1. NCBI lineage: Eukaryota > Metazoa > Mollusca > Bivalvia > Ostreida > Ostreidae > Saccostrea > Saccostrea cuccullata. The sequence goes on from NW_026936261.1 coordinate 64,278, forward strand.
CCCACAGAGTGCCTTAGGGTACTAGGTGTGCAGTGACCTTGAACCAGTTTTCTAGGTCAAAGGTCAAGGTCATAGCTGAAATATATGAAAAATCCTTGTCCGGAGCATATCTTCTCTCTCCTTGGCCCAAACGTCCTCATACTTCACCCACAGAGAGCCTATGGGTAACCAGAGTGCAGTGAACTTGAACCAGGTTTCTAGGTCAAAGGTCAAGGTCATAGCAGAATTATATGAAAAATCTTAGTTCGGAGTATATCTTCTCTCTTGTTGGCCCAATCTGGCTATTACTTCACTAATAGAGATCCACTGGTCAATGGATGTGCAGTGACCTTGGTCAAAGTTTCTAGGTCATGGACAGAAATACCCTTTCTGTTTAAAATCTTTGTTTGGTGCATAATTTTTTGCCTTTTAATTCCAGTAAATTTATATAACTCGGGATACAGGAAAACTAAGATAAATATAAGTAAATTTGCAGTATCCATCAAGTCGTACTAAATCACTTTTACTGTATAACACAAATGTTCCTCTTCAAAATAATCCCTTTTAAATAACCTTACATTTAAATGTTCATTGTTGAATGCGGGGCCCTTTGAGATGGCCACCATCTCAATGATATCTAGTTATTTTTTGTTACAGTCATGAAATTTGTCAGGCTTGATGGTGCCATGTGTGTATTTATACCCGCACTTTCGAAAGAAAGTTCGGGTATATTGTTGTTACTCATGTCCGTCCGTCCGTCCGTCCGTCTGTCACACTTTTCTTCCCTGAACTCCTCCTACATTTTTCACAGTAGCTTAATCATCCTTTGGGAGATGGTTGGGGGTGTCATGTAGATGTGCAGTAAGGTTTCGGAATTTTGATTTTGCCCCGGGGGATCAAATGGGGGTAGAAAAATGACGTTTTTTATACAAAAAGCCCCTTCTTCCCTGAACTCCTCCTACATTTTACTCAGCAGCCTAATCATCCTTAGGGAGATGGTTGGGGGTGTCATGTAGATGTGCAGTAAGGTTTTGGAATTTTGATTTTGCCCCGGGGGATCAAATGGAGGTCGAAAAATGACGTTTTTTATACAAAAAGCCCCTTCTTCCCTGAACTCCTCCTACATTTTTCACGGTAGCTTTATCATCCTTAGGGAGATGGTTGGGGGTGTCATGTAGATGTGCAGTAAGGTTTTGGAATTTTGATTTTGCCCCGGGGGGTCAAATGGGGGTCGAAAAATGACGTTTTTTATACAAAAAGCCCCTTCTTCCCTGAACTCCTCCTACATTTTACTCAGCAGCCTAATCATTCTTTGGGAGATGATTGGGGGTGTCATTTAGATGTGCAGTAAGGTTTTGGAATTTTGATTTTGCCCCGGGGGATCAAATGGGGGTCGAAAAATGACGTTTTTCATACAAAAAGCCCCTTCTTCCCTGAACTCCTCCTACATTTTACTCAGCAGCCTAATCATCCTTTGGGAGATGGTTGGGGGTGTCATATAGATGTGCAGTAAGGTTTCGGAATTTTGATTTTGCCCCGGGGGATCAAATGGGGGTCGAAAAATGATGTTTTTCATACAAAAAGCCCCTTCTTCCCTGAACTCCTCCTACATTTTACTCAGCAGCCTAATCATCTTTTGAGAGATGGTTGGTAGTGTCATTTAGATGTGCAGTAAGGTTTCGGAATTTTGATTTTGCCCCGGGGAATCAAATGGTTGTCAAAAAATGACGTTTTTTGTACAAAAAGCCCCTTCTTCCCTGAACTCCTCTTACATTTAACCTAGCAGCCTAATCATCTTTTGTTGGATGATTAGTGGTGTCATGTAGATGTGCAGTAAGGTTTCGGAATTTTGATTTTGCCCCGGGGGATCAAATGGGGGTCGAAAAATGACGTTTTTCATACAAAAAGCCCCTTCTTCCCTGAACTCCTCCTACATTTTACTCAGCAGCCTAATCATCTTTTGAGAGATGGTTGGTAGTGTCATGTAGATGTGCAGTAAGGTTTCGGAATTTTGATTTTGCCCCGGGGAATCAAATGGTTGTCAAAAAATGACGTTTTTTGTACAAAAAGCCCCTTCTTCCCTGAACTCCTCTTACATTTAACCTAGCAGCCTAATCATCTTTTGTTGGATGATTAGTGGTGTCATGTAGATGTGCAGTAAGGTTTCGGAATTTTGATTTTGTCCCGAGGGGTCAAATGGGGGTCGAAAAATGACGTTTTTTATACAAAAAGCCCCTTCTTCCCTGAACTCCTCTTACATTTAACCTAGCAGCCTAATCATCTTTTGTTGGATGATAAGTGGTGTCATGTAGATGTGCAGTAAGGTTTCGGAATTTTGATTTTGCCCCGAGGGGTCAAATGGGGGTCGAAAAATGACGTTTTTTATGCAAAAAGTCCCGTCTTCCCTGAACTCCTCTTACATTTTACTCAGAAGCCAAATCACCTTTTGGGTGATGGTTGGTGGTGTCATGTAGATGTGCAGTAAGGTTTCGGAATTTTGATTTTGCCCCGAGGGGTCAAATGGGGGTCGAAAAATGACGTTTTTTATGCAAAAAGCCCTGTTTTCCCTGAACTCCTCTTACATTTTACTCAGCAGCCTAATCATCTTTTGGGAGATGGTTGGTGGGGTCATGTAGATGTGCAGTAAGGTTTCGGAATTTTGATTTTGCCCCGAGGGGTCAAATGTGGGTTGAAAAATGACGTTTTTATGCAAAAAGCCCTGTCTTCTTTGAAGTCTTTCTTAATGTAACTCAGAAGCCTAATCATCTTTTAGGAGCGTTAGATATTTTGAAAATTTTGTAAAACATCAACATCAAGGGGTAACAAGATGTGTTTGTGAAACACTATGCGCCCGGCATCAACAAAGTTCAAAAAAGCTATTTTTAGCATATAGTTCACAGTCAAGGTCACAACGTCATTGACCTTGGTGTTATTTGTAAGAACTGAATTAGTGGGGTATACATACTAAATATGAAGTCTCTATCTCCTATGGTTCAAAAGTTATGGCAAAAAGTAGAAAAAGCTATTTTTAGTATAAAGGTCACAGTTGACTTCACATGGTAATTGACCTTGGTGTTGTTTGAAAGAACTTTATTAGTGGAGTATGCATACTAGATATGAAGTCCTTATCTCTTATGGTTCAAAAGTTATGGCAAAAAGTGGAAAAAGCTATTTCTATCATATAGGTCACAGTCAAGGTCACAAGGTCATTGACCTTGATGTCATTTGAAGGAACCTAATTAGTGCAGTATGCATACCAGATATGAAGTCCCTATCTTCTATGGTTCAAAGGTTATGGCAAAAAGTGGAAAAAGTTATTTTAAGTATAAAGGTCACAGTCAAGGTCACATGGTCATTGACCTTGGTGTTGTTTGAAATAGCCTTTTTAGTGGAGTATGCATACAAAATATGAAGTCCCTATCTCCTATGGTTCAAAAGTTATAACAAACAGTTGAAAACCCTATTTTTAGCATATAGGTAACAGTCAAGGTCACAAGGTCATTGACCCTGATGTCATTTGAAAGAACTTTATTAGAGGAGTATGTATACCAATCATGAAGTCTTTATTTCTTATGGTTCAAAAGTTATGACAAACAGTTGAAAAACCTATTTTTAGCATATAGTTCACAGTCAACGTCACAAGGTCATTGACCTTGATGTCATTTGAAAGAACTTTATTAGAGGATTATGCATACTTAATATGAAGTCTCTATCTCTTACAGTTCAAAAGTTTTGGCTAAGGTTAAAGTTGACAACAGACAAACAGATAAACAGACAAACAGACAGGACAAAAACAATATGCGCCCCAAAAAAATTGGGCGCATAAAAAACCATTGCATGCTAGGAAACACCTTGAATTCTTATGAGTAATTTATGTACATGTCAAATGTGAGAGTCATATCTCATCTCAATCAAAAGTTATAAGCAAACGAATGCAACATTTTTGAAAAGTAGGTTAGGCTTGATCGCTTCAAGGTCAAGGTCACAGTGTAAAAGTCTTGATTTATTTTGAAAGGTCTTATCACAGGTAATAATATACACGCATTATGATATGAATTCCCTAACTTTTCTCTTTCAAAATGATGAATTTATAACAATTTAATTTTTTTGCAAGTTGGTTAAACTTCTAGGTCACATGTAAAAAAAAAAAAAAAAACATGCCATTCTCACAGGTAAATATACTAATACATAAGTTTAATATGAATGTCTCTTCTCATTCAGTATATATGACCGTGATAACCAAGGTTAAATTTATTGAGACAGATGGACTGAGTCTGACATACAAATGTACATATTTCTATATGAATTGGGTAAAATTGGCCCAGTGGTTCTAGAGAAGTTAAAAATGTAAAAAGTTTTCAGACAAAGAGATGGACAACACGTCACGACAGACATTATATGCTAAGGAAACCAAAAAAGCTGAAATGAGTGTTATGAAAGGGTTACAATATGGTTGGAGTATTTTAAAAGCTGTTTTTTTTCCTACAGAGATATGCATGACCAACATATTCAGGTTTTATATATTTTCTTTTTTTTGTGATTTGTTTGTTTGTTGTGAATACATCTTCCCTCATATGGAGACACCACCAAATAATAATGAAGATAAGATGTGTTTGTTAAACACTGATGTCCCAGTATGGAAGCCTATGGCGAAGGTTGAAGTTTCTCAAATATATGTCAAAATCAAAGGTCAAGGTCAAAGGGCTCAAATTGTTAGTATCAGAAGAAAGTCTAAAAGTTAATTGCGAAGGTTAATTTTTTTGTTTAAGTGGTTAAAACTCTAGGGTCAAGGTCAAACATATTTATACCTGTTGACAGTTCACAATGAATACAATATGTCATGATAAGTATGAAAGCCCTGGCACCTACTGATCAAAATTTAGGCAGAGTTTAAAATTTTGTATTTTTCTTGTAAAAATGTGTATCCAATGTCAAGCGATCAGAGGTAAAAATTAATGGTACCCAAATAAAAGGTCTTATTAAATTGTCACAAGAAATAAACCTATAAAATGTGGAAGATATTTGTATAGCCCATCCCACTTAAAACTTATGGGCAAGCTTATAGCTAGTATTTAATTTCTGCAGACTTATAGGCAGACATACTATAAACACCATAAACAAAATATGTATAATAATTAGTCAAATGGAAAAAAATATACTATTTAACTGGAATAACAAGATACATTGTTATTTTAGGGACAGGAAGTGGGTAGGAAGATTGGAATCCCCCCATCCCCCCACATCTGGCATTTGCTTTGTTATTTAAACAAGACTATATACTGTAGCAAGTAAAAAATGACTCTTGACATCCTTTCCTATAAACTTAGACATGTTAGAAAACATTGACCTCACTATCACTGTTTTTTTATTTGTTTATTTGTTTTCATTTTTTTTCTCCTGCTTGTCACGAAATTCTGGGCTGGAATTTTTTGACTGAGATGTGAACCCTCCTCCCTACTCCTGAAAAAAATTCTGAATCCGCACCAGTATTGTCAGTAACTTCACAATATGAAATTCGTCTAGTGTGGCATGCGATGATATTTCACCCTTTTTAAACTTTAACCTAATAGTTTGGGTGTATTTTACCCCCCACTATACTAAAACTTCTACTTACCGACTCTCCGTGTCTCAACTTCATGAAATATAAATCCAATTATAACTCAAAATGAATTAATCCAATGCACACCAAACTGCAGCCATGTGCCATTTTGGACCTTCGTCGATTCCATCACCTTATCAGATGAAGGGGGGGGGGGTGGGGGTGGGGGGGGGGGGGGGGGGGGGGGGGGGGGGGGGGGGGGGGGGGGGGGGGGGGGGGGGGGGGGGGGGGGGGTGGGGGGGGGGGGGGGGGGGAGGGTCCACCTCAGTCAAAAAGAAATCCTATCCCAGAAATTGTCAATCAAAAAAAAAACCTAAAGTAAATCTCACCCAAACGTCAAAAATCTATATCGTGGGGGTGGGGTGGGAGTAGTGGTGACTTCTATTGCCGCAAAAAAATGTTAAACTTTTCATACTTATTCTATATACACATGTATATTCGTGTTTACCAGGGGGGGGGGGATCTGCATTTTTCAAGGGGGTCCATTTATACTTTTTCCTTGTTTTAGTATATATACATTTTTTAACCTTGTAAATTCCGACGGATCCGTGCATGAATTTACATCATTAATAAAATTCAGACTGGTATATAATGAATTAAACATGTATAAAATAAATATAAGAGGTTCTGAGTTATAGGTCACAGGGTCTGAGAATTTCATACTCAATTTGATGAATACATGTAAATTATAGAATTATTTTGACTATTTCTTTGGAAAGCCGCCCAATATGTAGGAGCGTGTATTTAGAGGCAAACACCTTAGTGCGGGTATTACTGTCTCATGACAGCATCTAGTTCCTTAAGTCATGCACATAGATCTAGGCCTACCTAATATATTACTTTTGGGAGAAGGGAAGGAAAAGAAATTCTAATTGACATACTCTTGATTGTTTCATCTTAATTTTTAATGATATTTTAACTGGCTAACTTTACAATATTTTTCATTATAGGTAGATAAAATCAGCAGCTCTGCCTTATTAGATTTCTACTTTCGTTTTCAAAAAAAACGATCTTTTTGGATTCCGTTTTTATTGTTTGATTCGCATTTTATTGTCTTTAATTTATATTTCTAATAAAATGACAAACAATTATCTTGTTAATCTATGTGTTTCACCTTGCATACCCTTTAAAACTAACAAGATAATCCCCTAATTGCCCAGTGGACAAGTGCGATCGTTCAAGCGTGAAGTGATTTCCTGTGGCTATTAAATTAACACCTGAGGTTAAATAAACAATGAATGTTATCTGTGTGCATTGAATAAACAAGTCGGACATTGTTATCCCGATTGTCGAAATTCAGCGGTAGAGATCGAATTTTTAAAATTGAAAATTTTGGTGATTTTTTTTTTTCAAATCGGGAAACAAGGGTAATTTTGCTTTCCTGATCGGGAACGCGGGATGAAAGGGTAAAATCGGGAGGATCCCGCCTAAATTGGGAAAGTTGGCATGTATGCTAATCCTATGTCGTACTCAGCAGTTTGTACAGAAAAACAATAACACTGATATGATTACTTTTTAGCTCACCTGAGCCAAAGGCTCAAGTGAAAATTTGTCCGTTGTCTGTTATCGTCGTCGGCGTTGTCGTCGTTTACTTTTCACATTTTCATCTTCTTCTCAAGACTCACTGAGCCAATTTCAACCAAACTTGGCACACAGTATCCTTGGATAAGGGGGATTCAAGTTTGTTCAAATGAAGGGCCACGCCCTTTTCCAAGGGGAGATAATCATGGTTTAGAGAAAAACTTATTGACATTTTTAGGTCACCTGATTAACTCATGTGACCTATTGCTATCCGTTTTCGTCCGTTGTCGTGCGTCGTGTGTTGAACATTTTCAGCTTCTTCTCTGAAACCGCTAAACCAATTTCAACCAAATTTGGTAAACAGCATTTCTGGCTGAAGGGGAACAAAAATTGTGAATTTTATGGTCCCTGCCCCCCTAGGGCCTGAGGGGTGGGGTCAAAACCACTAAAATTATTGCAATCTTTAAAAATCATCTTCTTTACTACTGGACATCAAGCACCAGGCTTAATTACTGTTTGCATGAATTAAATGAACATTGAGTCTTCTACCA
>NW_026936262.1:0-5000 GCF_032062105.1 Saccostrea cuccullata
AGGATAATTTCACACAAGTTTCATCTTTCCTGTCTCAATGGTTCATAAGAAGATTTTCAAAGATTTTTCCTATATATTCCTATGTAAAACTTTGATTGGCCATTTTGGCCCCACCCTACACCTGGGTCGGTCATGATTTGAACAATCTTGATTCTACACTACCTGAGGATGATTCCACATGAGTTTCACCTTTCCTGGCTCAGTAATTCTTGAGAAGAAGATAATTTTAAAGATTTTTCCTATATTCCTCTATGTAAAAATTTGATCGGCCATTTTGGCCCCACCCTACCCCCGGGGGTCATGATTTGAACAAACTTGAATCTAGACTACCTGAATTTCATCTTTCCTGGCCCAGTAGTTCTTGAGAAGAAGATTTTTTAAAAATGCCATTAATTTTTCTCCAATTCATAATTATCTCCCCTTGGAAAAAGGCATGGCCCTTCATTTGCACAAACTTGAATCCCCTTTACCCAAGGATACTTTGTACCAAGTTTTGTTGAAATTGGCCCAGTGGTTCTTGAGAAGATAGTGATGAAACGATTGTCGCCGACGATCGATTGTCGATCGTTTTTGATTACGGATTGTCGATTAAACTTTTATGATTTGAACGAAATTATCGTACACATTACATGTTAAACGAAAGGAGGTTTTCATAATCAAGTAGATTGTCGCCCAAATAAACTCGCCCAAATAAACTTTTATGATTTGAACGAAACTTATACGTACACATTAACAATACATGTTAAACGAAAGGAGGTCAACAAAAATGGCGTCCGCAGGCGAAGTTAACAACGATCAAGTAGAAGTTTATCCATATCCAGGGAATGCATAGACAGAACGTTCTATCGTTAAAATGATATTTTCCTACGGACCCGCTTTCAAGATAGAATTCGTTCCGTGTATTCGTAATGTAGCAAAAGAAACACGGGCAATAAATCATACTCAGTGCATTTACTACGGACAATCTAGAGAGTTCCGAATGTAAACATAGCAGGTAGTAAAGTGAGAGAAAAACGTTGAGAACATTAATTGGATTTTCGTCTTTATATGGATTATTTTTTGGGATAAAATGCATAAGCAATCTCCAAGAGGATTGTTTGGAAGTTATTTCCAGTGCAAATCCTTTTATAAATTTCTTCAAAATCGTGTCGGAGCGGATCCGCTCTGATTTGCTACATTGCAAGTATATGGGACGTATTCTAACTGTGGTGGGAGCTTGTACCTAACTAAAGGCCGGTTTACACTATGCATCTTGACACATGCATCTTGGATGCATGTGTCAAGATTCACAGTGTAAAAGCCCCTTGTGTCAAATTAAATGGGTGTTGCATCTTGAACGATGGAATAGAACTTGTTCTATTCCGTGCTTCAAGATGCATGGAACTGACCAATGAAAAGAAAGGTCAGAGTTGATATTGAATCATGAGCCTTATTTTTTTCATATAGTTTCAAAAATAGCTTCCCGAGATACACAAAAACAGAAAATACTGATTAAAACTACAATTAGAAAAACTTATCTGATTATTATAATATTAGAAGAATTTTGTTTTGGATTAAATATAAATTATATCTTCCAAGAATTATCATATTAAGGAAATTAAGAAATTGATTTGTTCAGCTAAAATAAATCTGGAAATGAAATTTGAAGGTATTGTTATTTTTTTAAGTAGATAAATTTCATCTTTACAAAGTATTCTAAAGATGCATGCATCAAGACACATAGTGTAAATAAGAAGATGCATGAGGCAAAATTGAAGCATGTGTTTAGATGCATGTGTCAAGATGCATAGTGTAAACCGGCCTTAAGGAATGTAAAATTGGATGTCATGACAAACATTTTCAGTTTTATGAGCAAATATGTAATAAAAAAAAAATCCTGTTTCTTTGTTCCTTATACAACAAAAAGTTGTCTTTAGAATAAACTTGATAAAATTTTATTTTTAGTTTGTTCCATAAATGATAAATGCTGTAAAGAAATGGAATTTTGCATTTGAAATTTGCATTACCAATTAAGTCGATGATTGATCGATTAAGCTTCTCCGATTTTGACCGATTATCGATTATGAAATTTACCGGATTATTCAACACTATGAGAAGAAGATGAAAATGTGAAAAGTTTAGGACAACTATGACTACGAAGACAACAACGACAGACAACGGACAAATTTTGATCAGAAAAGCTCACTTGAGCCTCCAGCTCAGGTGAGCTAAAAAGGTGATGTCGAGATCAAAGAAAATGTCAAGATCAAAAGATGTTGTTACAGTTGAAAAGGTTACATCAGTATCTAGGATCAATATATGAAAATTGATCACATTACAGTAAAACTCATTTGGTACTTATGAACGGGACGGATAAGATCAACATGGATATAGCGAAGTTTTTCTGGGTCCCCTGCAAAATTCTTAACAAATCTTTAATAATAAAATTTTATGGTTAAAATGAACTCTGATATAACAAATTTATGGATACAGCGAACTGATTTTGAGTCCCGCTGAGGTTAAATATTAAGGAAATTAACATTTTTTATAATGAATTTTCAGAGATCTCAAAATTTGTTAAATTGAACTGACTTTATTTTCTTTTTGTATTTGCATCCATGCACATAAAATTCAATTCATAATAAAACATTAGTTATTAAAGGTATGTTTTGTAATATTTGCTCCTCTAACATATTTGGTAGTAGCACTTTACAGAAAACATGCATATTGTGAATTAGCTATATATGGTTATACAAATTCGTTATATGGATATAGCGAATTAATTTCACAGTCCCCAGGACTTCGCTATAACCGAGTTTTACTGCATCTCAAATAGAATCTTAAACTGAGCTTAACACTCAGGTGACCTAAAAAGTGACGTCAAAGGAAAGATCATGGTCAACAAATGTTGATGCAGTTGCACAGCTCTCATCAATAATTATCAGCATTTGAAGTTTGATAAAAATATCTTGAATAGTTTCTTTGAAACTTAGCTTTGGACTAAGCTATTAATGTAAATGCAAAGTATGATAGAATGACAGATGGAAGGACAGACAGAAGGATGGAGGACAGACATGACAAACACTATATGCTCCAGCCATATTCATGGCAGGGCATAAAAATCCTTCACTGCTCATAGGCAAAAGTGCTAATTAAGTACAAGTCTAAAATTTGTAGCCATCTATTGGCAATCATTATAAAATTCCAAAACATACACCTTCATTTTTTATGGTACTGAAATTTATCAAAAATCTACATTAAAATTCTAGTCACAACTGTTCACGCCGTTTGATGTAAGAGAATCATTTCACGATTATTATACTGAATTTAGAAAACTAATAGAAATATCTTGAAAAACTTCTTTTATTAACCATAAAAGGTTTTTTCCCTATGTATTCACATGTTAAACTTTGATCACCCATTTTGGAGTTTTAAAGATTTTTCCTATATTTTCCTTATGCAAAACTTTAATCACCCATTGTGGCCCAACCCTGCTCTCGAAGGTCATGAATTGAACAAACTAAGATGAATTTACCTTATGTTATGATGCTTCCAATCTATATTTAGTTTCATCATCTGGACCAGTGGTTCTTGAAGAGAAGATTTTTAAATGATGCCGTTATTTTTACAATAATTCCTAATTATCTCCCCTTGAAAGAGAATGTGGGCTCTTCATTTGATCGAACTTGAATTCCCTTTACCCAAGGATACTTTGTGGCAATTAAGTTTGGTTTAAATTGAACTAGTGGTTCTTGAGAAGAAGTCGAAAAGTTTACAGACAGACGGCAGAGTCAGACAGACGGATGCCAGACAAAATGTGATCAAAAAAGCTCACTTGAGCGGCTCAGCTGAGCTAAAAATAAAAGACATTAAGTAAATCAAATGTGAAACATTAACAGTAAACAAATAAAATTAATGTCATTCAAATAAATTTTCAAAAAGTTTCATTGTACCACAACCAAATTCAAACTTGACCAGTATTTTTCTTCATGCCATATTCTTTATTTCTCAACTATAAATATATTAAAGCCAATTTCAAAACTTAATTTTTAAGAACATAAAATTTTAGAGGAAAATAAATCCAAAAATTGAACCTTATTTTTGCCTGCACATACAATATTAACATAAGTACATCGATCCTACAAAAGCACTGAAAGTGGAAAATGAAAAGAAATTATTTTTTAAGTTCAAGAAGGATAACTCTGTCAAAAATCAGTTGAACTTGACCAGATTATTCTGGTAAAATACCACCCTATACCTACATCCTTAACACTTTAAAGAGTGGAAACTGAAATTTAATTCCTATATTTTTTTAGTTCAAGAGGAATAACTCTGTCAAAAATCATCAGATCATGACCAAATTCAAACTTGACTACATGACTGTATACATATTCCTATGACGTATCCATATAAAGTAAAATTTGTCTAATCCGGACTCTGAGTACTCCAGATTTTTGTCCATTCCGTCTATAAATTTTAGTCCCATGCACTTCTTTAACAAATTCATATGAAAAATTCTGCGTAGTCCGGATACTGTCTGTTCTGTATTCCGATCGGCCAATTTTGTGCTCATACTTAACGGTAATTATTTCATCTAATCTGGCCACACCTGAGTTACTTCAAAGCAATTAACACCTTTCGTGGTGGATGTGCTAATCTGTGTTTACATTAGCATGGTGTTATGAGACGAACTGAAATGCGGCGGTGACACAGCCCATTTGAAAAAATATATATAATAAAATTACAGTTTAAAAAAAAAATAGTTTAACTTTGTTTAAACTCCTTTTACCACATTATAATACATAAAAATACAAAATATGTGTACGCCATTTGCAAATCAAAATAAATATCGGGATAGAAAATTCAGCGCATTTCAAAATGGCGCCATAAAACTGTGGGGAAGACGTAATTTTTTACATAAACCTTAGAAGTTCAATCCAAAAATTATCAAATCGTGAATGATTGTGTTATGATTATACATTGAAGGAGCTCTTTGACATGCTTTGACATGCGAAACCTGG
>NW_026936262.1:7500-71664 GCF_032062105.1 Saccostrea cuccullata
ACTAATCTTGACCCTAATTTTTAAACTGTTAGTACAAGGGTTTTCATATTTCACAGATGTATTTCGTCCGACAAGAACTTTCTTTGGATATCAACAATTTTGACCTTTAACCTTGAACTTTGAAATTTGAGAAACTTCAACCCTTGCTCTAAGCTGTCATACATGGGCAATTGTGTTTCAGAAACATATCTTGTTTCTTGAGAAAAAATTTTTTAACACTCCCGCTCAATTTTCATATCTTATTTATCTCAGTTTGGTACTTCAAGTGAATAAACGTGAGTGACTAAATGGTGACCTAATGATAAGTTTATGACAACTGCATGTGCAAATATAGAGGGGGGTGGGGGGCAGTGACCTTGGACCCCCCTGTTATCCTTGTACCTCTCCTTAAAACAGTATATTTGAAATTGTTTTGAAAAGTATAAGCTATCAAGTTTATCTTTTCTTGATTATCTCCCCTCGCAAGGGGACTTGGTCCTTCATTTTAACAATTTAAACTCCTCTTTACCCATGCAAGGATGCAATGTACCAAGTCTGGTTAAATAAACAGACAGACTGACAGATGGACGATGGAAAACAGGTGATCAGAAAAGCTCAATTGAGTTATCAGCTCAGGTGATCTAAAAAGTCTTTTCTGGCCCAGTGGTTCTTGATATTAGAAGAGTTTTAAAGATTTTTTTTCCATGTTTCAATGTAAAATTTGATTCCCTATTGTGGCCCCACCCATAATTTGAACACCGCCAGGATGCTTTCACATATTGTTTTAGCTTTTCTGGCCCAGTACTTCTTGAGAAGATTTTTATAGATTTTTCAGATAAATTTCTATGTTAAACTTTGATAATTCCTTGCTGCCCAGCCCTACCCTTTGGGGTCATGATTAAGAACAAATGTAAATGATAGAATCTACATGACCAGTGGGTGTTTCAGTATAAATATGACCAATCATGGCTTTGTTGTTCTTGAGAAGAGGATTTTAAGGGACTCTGACCCTCAGCTAGGAAGGACAACTCTTATTTACAATTTAATTCAAAAAGTCTTTAAATGAAGCTTGAAAATTAAATCTTTTCATGCAACAATTTTCACTATATGCCTCTCAATGTGCTTCAAGGTTCTTTGAACTTCTCAGAAAGGCCTAATTAAAAGTAGAAACTTTTATCCCAAAAAAGCATTTTTAGATACCAATGTTTATGATATGAAATTAGAAGTGATTTATGGAGCTTTGCAAAGAACATACATGGTTGTTGTTTATAGCCGTCCTGGCCCTGAAATCAAGATCATCTAAAATTTTGTCTGTTTATACTGTCATTTCGGTTTGTAAGATAATTCGGCCCAATGTGCTTTGTGTACATGTCAACTACAAAAGTACTTATGGTAGATCACTTAATTTTCGCGACACCTTATTTTCGCGAGATAGCCATCGACTCTTTATTAGCGAGACAAAATTTTCACGAATTGTGGTCATTGATCTATATAACCTTAAGGAATTCTATTAAACGCGAGAATGAAATTTTCGCGAGCATGCCGTCTCGCGTAATTACGCGAAAATAAAGTTCTCGCGAATAAAAAGTGATTTATAGTAATTAATAGAAGAGGACGGAATTCTTTGAAATCTTAATTTTTTGCAATTCAGGGAAGAATTTGGAAGAATTAATCCATACAAAAGCTCAACTTTTTTGTGCGCAATAAATATACAGTTTTTTCAAAGGGTGGCTCTGTAGCTCTCCGGTCTATCAATATATTTTTCGGAGAGCTACAGTTCTGCAGTTACCCTACCTGGGGATCAGGATTTGAACAAACTTGAATCTTCCTGAGGATGTTTCACATAAGTTTAATTTTTCCTGGCACAGTGGTTCTTGAAATAAGATTTTTAAAACATGTCACCAAATTTTCACTATTTCACTATTTCTTAGTTATCTCCCCTTGAATGAGTTTATTTGTTTGAACAAACTTGAATCCCCCTCATCCAAGGATGCTTTGTGGCATGTTTGGTTAAAATTGGCCAAGTCTAAGTTTTTAAGAAAAAGTCAAAATGTAAAAAGTTTACAGACAGACAGACAGACAGACAGACGTACAAAAGACGTACAAAATGTGATAAAAAAAGCTCTCTTGAGCTTTCAGTTCAGGTGAGCTAAAGTGGCCATCTCTTAAAATGGTTAAAAGAGTCATCCATCTGAATAATATCACATTTTTCAAAAAAATATATTTATGCTCATGCATGTAATCAAAGATTTGGGGTATATAGTTTTTGCCCTGTCTGTCTTTTTCTCAATTAATATGTTTGTCTCACAAAACTTTTTTGTGTTGCTTGTGACAATTTAAAGAACTTTTCTTGGACAAGACATGCTTTCTTTGGATATGAATATATTTGACTTTAACTTGGAATTTGATCCATTTTTATCACAAGCCACTTTCTGTACTTTGTCCTAGGACTTTTATATATTACTAATGTGTACACATTGTGACAGACCTTTCTCTAGGTATAAGTATTCTTGACCTTTTGATCTGACCTTGAAGTTTGGCCCACTAAAAAAACTATAACCTTTGCCCTAACTTTTGAACAAAACTTAGAACTTGGGCTTTTATATTTCACAAGTGTATTCCTTGTGACAATATCTTTCTACGATTATACTTGTACACTGTACCAACAACTTTGAGCTTTTGAACCTTGACCTTGGAATTTGATCTATTTTGAAGGAAAAAACTTAAACTTTGGAATTATAACCTTAAACAGTTGGTGCTAGGGCTTTTGTATTTCACATGTACATGTATATTTTTGTGACAAGTCCTTTCCTGGAGATAACTGATTTTTACCCTTTGACATTGACCTTCGAGTTAGACTCATGGCATGCACTTTTTAAACAAGAGGCCCATGGGCCACATCGCTCACCTGAGTAATGAGGATAGGGAAAAAGCAGAAATCAGTTTATACCCAGTAGTGGTCTAAACCAATCCTTAAAAGGGAGATGGTATGATTTAAAAATATTGAACAAACTTGAATCTTCAATAACTAAGGATGCATGCATATTTCTTTGATTTCCTGTGGCTTTATTGCCCTTCATATTTTAACTTACATTGTGGCCCCGCCCTATACCCCAACGGGTCATGACTTGAACAAAATTGAATCTACACTACCCAACAATGCTTCCATATGAACAGGACTAATCATAGCTTTGCTATTCTTGAAAAGAATTTTAAAGATTTTTTCTACATGTTTCTATGTAAAACTTGGATTCCATGTTGTGGCCCCGCCCTACCCCTTGGGGTCATGATTTGAACAAAAATTGAATGTCCATTGCCTGAGGATGCTTCTATAAAAATATGATCATTCATGCCTTTGCTTTTCTTGAGAAGAAGATTTTTAAAGAATTTTTACTATATATTTCTATGTAACACTTTGATCGGCCATTGTGGCCCCGCCCTACCCCAAGGGGTCATGATTTGAACAAACTTGAATCTACACTACCTGAGAATGCTTCCCTATAAGTTTCATCTTTCCTGGCACAGTGTTTCTTGAGAAGAAGATTTTTAAAGAATTTTCCTATATATTTCTATGTAACACTTTGAACGGCCATTGTGGCCCCGCCCAACCCCGGGGGTCATGATTTGAACAAACTTGAATCTACACTACCTGAGGATGCTTCCCCATAAATTTCATCTTTCCTGGCACAGTGGTTCTTGAGTAGAAGATTTTTAAAGAATTTTCCTATGTATTTCTATGTAAATCTTTGATCGGCCATTTTGGCGCCGCCCAACCCCGGGGGTCATGATTTGAACAAACTTGAATCTACACTACCTGAGGATGCTTCCCCATAAATTTTGTCTTTCCTGGCACAGTGGTTCTTGAGTAGAGGATTTTTAAAGAATTTTCCTATGTATTTCTATGTAAATCTTTGATCAGCCATTTTGGCCCCGCCCTACCCCAAGGGGTCATGAGTTGAACAAACTTGAATCGACACTACCTGAGGATAATTCCCTATAAGTTTCGTCTTTCCTGGCATTGTGGTTCTTGAGAAGAAGATTTTTAAAGAATTTTCCAATGAATTTCTATGTAAATCCTTGATCGGCCATTTTGGCCCCGCCCTACCCCCAGGGGTCATGAGTTGAACAAACTTGAATCAACACTAGTTGAGGATGCTTCCCTATAAGTTTCATCTTTCCTGGCACAGTGGTTCTTGAGAAGAAGATTTTTAAAGAATTTTCCTGTGTATTTCTATGTAAAATTTTGGTCGGCCATTTTGGCCCCGCCCTACCCCCAGGGGTCATGAGTTGAACAAACTTGAATCTACACTACCTGAGGATGCTTCCCTATAAGTTTCATCTTTCCTGGCACAGTGGTTCTTGAGAAGAAGATTTTTGAAACATTCCATCAATTTTTTATAATTTCTTAATTATCTCCCCTTGAATAAGGGCGTGGCCCTTCATTTGAACAAACTTGAATCCCCTTTACCTAAGGATACTTTGTGCCAAGTTTGGTTGAAATTGGCCCAGTGGTTCTTGAGAAGAAGTCAAAAATGTGAAAAGTTTACAACGACGACGACGACTACGACGACAACGACGACGACAACAACGACAGACAACGGACAAATTTTGATCAGAAAAGCTCACTTGAGCCTTTGGCTCAGGTGAGCTAAAAAAATTAACATTGGGCTTAACTTTTGAAGGATCAACTCTTTGGCTATTATATTTCACAGGTTTATTCACAAGTCTTTTCTTTGAAAAAAAAATCATTTTGTTGATCTCTTCTTCTTGAAGTTTAACTTGCATTGAAACTTTTACTTTGCCATAGGCTATTATATGAAGGCAACAGTGTCTTTCACATTTTTCAGATTTGGCAACATAGTTACATGCATATGAAATAATTCAAGATTGATCTGCATGTAGATAAGGATAGAATTTTAAAAATTCAAAACATGCAAAATTAAATTTATGTTGAATGCATGGTGAGCATTTCACATCAGAAATCTCCATGCGCATGCGCACTTTTAACCGGATGTATTCAATTTTCCATAAAAATGAACATATTAACATTTGTCTACGTAATTTTACAAATAAGTCGCCAAATTATAGATGTTAAACTAATAATAATACACTTGAATATATATGTAAACAAATAATTCTAAATATATGTGCCGGTCTAATCCCTCATGGTTTTTGCTAGAGGGCAAATGTTCGGGTATTCACCGAGTGTTATTTTTTATGAAAAGTTGTATAAATTAATTCGCGAATTAAATATCAAGACGTCAATAAACCAACCTCATCTCGATGGAATCTTCTTCTGTGCAAGTTGTCTCGTAGAAAAGCAGTGTGAAATCGCAGAATGAATGCAAATGCAGAAGCAAAAGCTATGACGGATGTTGACAGGTGAACCTTCAAAATCAGTCTGACGTAAGCAGGTTCGCGTCACGTGATCAAGGTTTCGGAATCCCCTGACAGGACAATTTACGGGGAGTGTATAGAAATACGTTTTAACAACAGTAACCTGAGAATTTTCTTTCAATTTCTCGGACTGACATCTATTAAAACCAGGGTATAGCTCGGGTACTGTTGAAATGGACGCCCGAGGAGGCATGAGGTTTGGGAAATCCATGTGGGGACCCAGCTATAAATGAATTTCGATATTTTCGACCCTCCTGATCGCATTCTGCGAAAATCTATAATGATACTTGAATATATACTATCGTATCCCCCCAAATTTTTTTTTTTTGTTATTAATCTTTATTTATTTTTATTGGCGTTATTTAGTTTGTTTGTAAGTTTTTTTAATTGAAAAATGAATTTTATGCTTTAAGAGCATGCAATGATTTACGTGAAAATTACGTCTCTCTCTCTCTCCCTCTCTCTCTCTCTCCAAAATGATATGGACCTTTGTGAGTACAACATTTAAAAAAAAAATTAGCATTAGAATAAGTCAGAATTGTATTTTTTTTTGTCATTCATATTTTTTATTTCTGTCATAACATGCATCATACAAACATTACAAAGTTACAATGTAGTGGGAAAAAAAGGCAAATATTTATACATAATAGACATAAAGTGCTTCCACTGAACAATTTAAAAAAAATGTACAATAATATTTATTACTTTTCTGTATTTTATCTTCACTGACTGAGAAATGTTTTCAAAAAATCCCAACTTTGCTTTATCATGTCTGCTTTTTTATAAGAAAGAGAAAAGGAGGAAAAAAGCTCTATAGTTTTATAATATTTAAGTACTTCCAAAAAAGCAAGAAAAGAGGGCGTTATATTTTTCCATTTACAATGCATTATATATTGCTTTGCAATTAGAATAATTATGTTCAACGATCTGAAAGCAGTTTTACTACAACTATTATATCCAAATATTGTTTCTTCAGGTGTAAATTCAATTATTAAACCACAAGTGTTACGAAGTTTATCCCTTAAGTTAGACCATAAAGTAATTGAAAAAGGACACAAACATATTAGATGGATAAGTGTTTCTTTAGTATCATGACAAAAGGAACAAAGTTCTGTTTCAGCTAATTTATATTTCATAAGTTTGTTGTTTGTAAAAAATATTTGATGTAAAAGCTTAAACAGAAAGCATCGGAGTTTAGTGTCCTCTGTTATTAAATAGGGTAAAGAGAATGAATTTTTCCATTTATTTTCAGGAATATGCATTGAAAGTTTTTCCTCACTCTGCTATCTTTTCAACAAAGAAATGATAAAAGTATTTTGTGACTTTAACATTTCTTTGAAGTTTTAAAATATTTTCACTTTTAATTTCATTCAACTTTTGATGATTTCTAATTATTTGCTTCCAATGTTTAGGGATTGCTGATAATAATCCGGTATATTCCACGATATTTGTATTTAACATGTATTTATTATTAAATTGGTTAAAATTCATGAAATCGCCATTTTCCGTAATTAAATCATTGATAAAAAAAAAATATGCCAGTGGTAATCCATTTTCGCTTAAACACATATTTTTTTCCGACTTTGATATCATTATTTAGCCATAGTGGTTGACTAAGAATTTCACAAGGGGCTGTGGTAGAGTTTTGACTAGCCTTTCCCCAAGATATTAATACACTTTTCCAGAATGGATTAAATTTACTTGCAATGGTTTCTAAACCTTCATTTCTAAAATACCACATTTTGTCATTTCCGAATTTTTGTGTCGTGTCTGAGAGCAAGAGTTTCCATGGCGAATGAATATTAGGGTCAAGTACTTTCTTGACCCATGATATTTTCAAGGCTTGGCAGAAGGATGCTAGATGAGGAACCTTAAGCCCTCCGTTTTCTGTTGAATTATATAGAACGTTGCGCTTGATCTTGTCTGGTTTGCCTTCCCAGATAAATTCAAAAAACATATTTTGAAGTTTCTTTAAAAAATCTGAAGGTGGGTCTGGAAGAACAGTGAAAAGTTGTACAAAAATTGGTAAAACCAGTGTTTTGAGCACGGTGACTTTTCCGATCAATGTGAGGTTTCTAAAAGACCAATCATTGATAAGCTTTTTGGCAGCTTGTAACTTTTCCTCATAATTATCATAAGTGATATCAGGTTTGTTCAAGTCAAAAGTTATACTTAAGAGTTTGAATTTACCGTCATGGTTCCACATTATTTTTTCTTTTGTCTTAATCTCTTGACCACAGCCGCTTTTTGCACCAATCCATAAAGCTTGTGTTTTTTCGAAATTGGGTTTTAGCCCGGAGCAAGCAGCAAAGGAGTTTATGCATTTTAGTGCTAAGTTCAGGGATTTTTCATCATCTTCGAGCGCTAGAGAAGTATCGTCTGCATATTGGCTAACAAGGTATTCTGAATCTTTAATTTTTATTCCCATAATGTCGGGATTGTTTTTTAAAGAGGCGCTGAGAAGCTCTACCACTAGAATAAATAAATAAGGCGAAAGAGGGTCCCCCTGTCTTACACCTCTTCCTATTGTGAAGAAGGATGAAAAATGACCGTTGTTAAGCACACAGCTAGATACATCGTGATAGAGTAGTTTAAACCATTTTATTATTGATCTCCCAAAGTTGAAAAATTCTAAAGTTTTAAAAATGAAGTTCCAATCAACAGTATCAAAAGCTTTTTCGAAGTCTAATAATAAAAGTATGCCGGAAATATTTTCTTCCTCTGCTTTTTGAATTAGATCATATATGAGACGAGTGCATTCTCCGATATATCTGTTTTTAATAAAACCCGAATGAGTGTGTTTGGCTTACAAGTTTTGAAATGTATTTTTTAACCCTATTTGCAATACACGCAGGAGTTAACTTATAATCAACATTTAGAAGAGATATCGGTCGCCAATTCTTTAAATACAGTTTTGATTTGCCACTTTTAGGAAGGCATGTTATCACTCCCTGCCTTTGTGAAATTGATAGAGAGTCTATAGAATACGCATGGTTTATAGAATTAAGCAAATATTTATAGATATCTTTCCAGAAGAACTTATAAAATTCATATGTAAAACCGTCAAGTCCGGGGGATTTTCCGTTTTTTGCATTCTGTAATGCGATAAGAAGTTCTTCTTTAGTGATTTGACCTTCCAATTCATTTTTTTCATCCTCTGTGAGTCTTTCAATATACTCGTTTTTAGAATCAAAAAACATTTCCTCGTGTTCTTTTGTTATTATGTGATTACCCGAAGTCAGAATTGTAAAATTGCAATTGATGGAACTGCGGCTGTCGAAAAACATTGTAATGGCCACATTCCTGTCATCGTTACAGACCACGGCCAAAATGTACGATCCTCCCCCATCATGGGAGAGAGAGAGCTATAGTATATGCGGACTCCGAACCGTGGCTTGGCCTTGAGACGATGCATCCCTGTTCAAGAGAAGAATTCAGGGATATAAAGGCTTTTAAAGGAAGCAGGACAAGTTTTACCATTTATAAATTGTAAACCAGTGACGTGCAGCGTTTTTATATGTGGGGGGGGGGGGCAGCCCGAAAAAAAATCAATTTACCTGAAAAAGAAGAAAAGAGGAAAATTGTCCAAACTTGAAAATCCTATTTCGTAAAGAGGATGGGGGTCAAATTTGTTTTAAATTGATTAGAATAATCTATTGGATTGCTGAAATTCACATTAAACGAGTTTATCGCATGTAGAGAAAACTACATAGGGTTGGGAGGTGGATATATTACTAGTATACAGATTGATTAAAGATTGTGTCTAAAATTAGGGAGTGAACGGTAGTTGATTGACCAATGCTAAAAAGTGGAGAGATTTTCCCCAAAAGTGCGCAAAAAATCTTGTGCCGTAAATTGCACATTTTTGCATAACGGGATCAGTAGCGTTATGGTCAAAGACTAATACATGTATATGAAACCATAACGCTTTAGTTCTGCAACTAGCTAGGGTCCTAATTGATCTTATTTTCTCAGTCTCGGGTTAAATCCATCAAAAGGAAGGCCCTTTCCGACTACATGAACATATAATGTATCAACCGACTCCGACTCTGGAGGACCTCGGACTGACCTGTTACCTAGACACCACCCCCCTCCCCCCCCCCCGATCACCTAGAGCTCTATCCAATACGGGAGACGGCAACACAAGAGTCGACACACTCTTTCACATCACCTCAAAGATCGACAAACTCTGTTACACAATCTCAAAGATCTACCAACTCTGTCACAACATCTCAAAGATCGACAAACTCTGTCACACAATCTTAAAGATCGACAATCTCTGTCACACAATCTCAAAGATCTACCAAATCTGTCACACAATCTCAAAGATCGACAAACTCTGTCGCACAATCTCAACAATTGGCACGCACAATCTCAACAACTGACAAACTTTGTCGCACTGGCTCAATGATCGACAAACTCTGTACAACCGGCTCAAAGAGCAACAGACTTTGTCGCACCGGCTCAAAGATCGACCAACTCTGTCGATCAGACTTAAAAGATCAACAAAAACTGTCGCACAATCTCAAAGATCAACAAAAACTGTCGCACAATCTCAAAGATCGACAAACTCTGTCACACCGGCTCAAAGATCGACAAACTCTGTCACACCTCAAAGATCGACAAACTCTGTCACTCAATCTCAAAGATCGACAAACTGTCATACAATCTCAAAGATCAACAAACTCTGTCACACAATCTCAAAGATCGACAAACTCTGTCACACAATCTCATAGATCGACAAACTCTGTCACTCAATCTCAAAGATCAACAAACTCTGTCACTCAATCTCAAAGATCAACAAACTCTGTCACACAATCTCAAAGATCAACAAACTGTCACACAATCTCAAAGATCAACAAACTCTGTCACACAATCTCAAAGATCGACAAACTCTGTCACTCAATCTCAAAGATCAACAAACTCTGTCACACAATCTCATAAATCGACAAACTCTGTCACTCAATCTCAAAGATCAACAAACTCTGTCACACAATCTCAAAGATCAACAAACTGTCACACAATTTCAAAGATCAACAAACTCTGTCACACAATCTCAAAGATCGACAAACTCTGTCACACAATCTCATAGATCGACAAACTCTGTCACTCAATCTCAAAGATCGACAAACTCTGTCACGCCTCCTCAAGAGACAATATGGACACTAGCAAAAGAGTCGACGCAGGCTTCTGCACTAAATGAGCAGACCAGCCTTACTGCGCCACTGAGGTAAAAGATGTGACTGAGAAATCCTGGACTACTTCTGCCTGTAACACTGTAAGTACAAAGTCATTCGTTAATAGTTTTTATTTACTACTTTTTTCAAACAATATTGCAGTTACAATTTTTGTCGATTCAAATATCGTAGTGAATCGACAAAAAAAAAAAATTGGTAGTGCCATTACGAAATCACCATCATAGTTAACAACATATTTGAAATGCATTATTTTCATTCTTTCGAAATTTTAGAATAACAACTCATCAGCTGATCTCAAACCATAAAGACAAGTATGTTCTAAGTTTCGCCTTCTGAACAACATAAATCTTTACAGGGAAATGTGTCAACAGTTGCCACATTGGTGCTTCATGCAATATGTCTGAAAAAGCATTGGTTTCACCCAAATGTGCCTAAAAGCTAGCTATTCAACGAATCTGCAACATTTTCGTCGGAAGCAAATTGGAAGTGGTTGGCGGTGGGGGCGGAGGGAGCTAATCTAAAGAGAAACAAGAATTTTGAAAAAAAATGACCATTTCTGAAAATCGTATTTCGTCCGGTGGGTGGGGTGCGGGTCGATTTTTTTCCAGTACCATTTTCTCCCAAACACTACCACTTACTCAATCAAATTAAAATTATAGGTGGTAGATCCGCTCCCACACTCGCTACACTGTTCGAGCGGATATATAACAACTAATTATGTTCCCCAAACGGAGTTTGAAAACATATTGTTTTTACTTTCTTCCGATTTTTCTTCTTCCTGGGTACCTTTTTGTCCGCTATTTTGTTCTCGTAAACTAATCATCCGATCTAGGTACCGGTGAAACCTTTTTAGGGTCACTATGCATGTTATGTAGATGTGCGGAACGAATGTCATTTGCGGGCATATGCGCGCACGTGCAACACGTGAAATGACCAATATAATTGATATAGCCGTATCTTTCTAAACTTTCGATGAAATGCTTTGAAACTCATAATATAAGAATATATTAATAGTAAAGACAAGACGATATGGTCAAAATAGCAAGATCTCGCGCGCATGCACGTGGGCTTCGCTCTGACTGGCTGAAACTAAAGTCTAAATATCCTTCTTGTTTTTTGACAAAATCCTTTGAAATTTTGAACATAGTCATATATTATGAAGATCTACAGCATGATTTATAAGAATAATCATGAACACACGCACATTCACGTGTGCTGCAATCTGATTGGCTAAAACTCTAAATGCCTAAAACTTTCTTGGTTCTCAATAAATCAGATGAAATTTCGAATATGAATAGATGTAATGAATGCTTACATTATGCTACTATCAAAATTGAATGCAAGGACGTGCATGCACATGCGCGCGCACTCAATGCGCTAAACGACCAGTATATTTGAGTTTCTGATGTTCATGAAGAATTATGTCAAGACATGTAACATACTGAAGTAGATCTTTTGAACTTAGGTCAAGGTCATTAATAACCTAAATAAAATGTTGATATTAGCTATTTACCAAAATAAATTACCTTGACCTTTGAACTTGAAATCGACCTTGACATTTGACCTTGACCCAAAGGTAAAAAGAAACATGAAGTACATGTATCTAGAAAGTTAACACCTTTCAGTGTTTATTTCGGTTGGCAGGATAGGAGGTAAAGATATGGTGGTATTAATGACCTTGACATATGATCCAAAGGTCACAATCAATCTTAAGGTCTTGAAGTAAGGTACAAGATTCAACTCCAACGTTAAATAGGTTAAGAATAAAATACCCCCACCACCACAAAAAATCAAAATGATAGCAACGTAGACAATCTCTGTGAAGCTCAAACAACACCTCGGATCGAGTAAACTTTCAGAGGAACTGCAGAAAAGAGCTCGAGGAAAGTGTCCTGAAATATTTGATGTGAGTTTCCAAAGTATATAGAAATTATTGATTTATACACAAAAAATTACAAATTCTGTCGTGTTTAAAATTAAAGTGCAGATGAAGAAAGATGTGATGTAAACCTTTTATAGCCTATTTCCTCAGATATCGGTAATAGCATTCAATTCTACTGATTTGAAATAATATTTCTTTTATTTTACATTTGAAATTTATTTTAATTTTTTTCAGTATTATGCAATCCCCAGAAATAGCGATTTTCGGTATATTAAAAGCAATATTCCTTCTCCGTACAAAAAATCAGGTATTCGCATATTCATAAAAAATATTGATAAGCAGGTGTTAAACAATATCAGTCACATTAGCTGACACGAATGTCTTTATAAACATCTCTAGTGAAGTGTCCTCCTATGCCTCCTGCGAAAAAATAGTTTCGGTCAAAAAACTTTATACATTTATTTACAAAATACACAAATTTACTAGGCACAGGTACCATAGTTGTCAAAATGGTCTTGCGGAAAATGTATATTTTAAAAAATTCTCAAAAGAAAAGAATCACTTCATTTTGGTTGGTGAATTATTGGCACGATTCCCTTAGTCGACTTTCCAACCCCCCACCCCCCCAAAAAAATTCCAAGCCAGATATTTCTTTACAAGCAAAAGAAAAAAATACGTAAACTCATTTCCCAAACGTGAAAAACCTATATTTCGTTGGGGAGGGGGTGGGGGGTGGGGGTGGGGTGGGTGTAATCTTTGACTTTTAATAACTTTTCACAAAAGGCATACATCTGTGTTTCGATGAGGGGGTCCGCTTTTTCTAGGGTTTCCAAGGTCACTTCTGCTTGGTTTAGAGTATACATTTCATAACTCTACAAATTTCAGGGGTGAGGCCAAACCCCTCTATAAAAATTAAATTAAAATAATTAAATAAATAAATAAAACCATACATAAATAAATAAAAATTACAAAGTAGTTTGGATAGTCATAAACTATTCTGAGAGAGTAAGAGTAAAGAACATGTCTCAATAAAGCATTATCTGTAGTCCCCGGTTACTCGTCAATTTTTTTAAAAAGTAAATTATATTATTCTCTTTTGTCTGTAGTATTTGTGTCAACGTTTAAAAATACCAAATTATTGCAATAGACAATACGCGAAACTGTGTTTTGAAGGTGGGGTCCTTTGATTTTCATGAATATCAAAAGAAATTTGTGACAGGTACCCACTTCACAGCTTTCGTAAACAATTTTCCTGGGCATTGCGAACAACACATCATAGGCGTCGAAAGCAATTTGAAAGTGGGGAGGGGGCTAAACCAACAAAAAAAGGTTACCCCAATTTTCAATTCCTATATCTTTGCAAAAAAAGGAAGGGGGGGGCTAAGTCCCCCCTAGCACCCCCACCCCCCGGTTCCGACGCCTATGAACATGAATTAATAAATATACGAGTAGATGTATATAAATATACATCTAATCAATTTCTTGCGAAAAAGAAGCAAACAAGCAAAAAAAATACTAAAGACGTAACAATTTCTTCACATCTAACCAGTGTAAACAATGCTCTTACTGACCACTTCTATATTCAAAGCAGCCTTACACTCTTGCCACATTCTGGGGTGCATATAAACTCGGGAAAACTTCGAATGTATTAATGCAACGAAGAAGAAAATTGAGTTTGAATTTCATTTACCTGTCTTGTAATATTTATTATTAAGAATCCTGGTGAAGTATAATAATCATGTTATTATTCAACAACTGTACATGTTTTAGAAGTGTTTATACACATGTACATTACTTGTATTTCTACTAGGGATGTCAAAATATTTATTTTCCTTAGTCGAACATTCGATTGCATTATTCGGACGATAGTCGACTATTCGGGACATTTTTTGAAAAAAAAAATCTCATCGATAGCGTTTTTTATAAATCAAAAACCCTTCTCGTAAATTCATGTAAAAAGTAACATCAAATGCCTATACCCTGTGTTACACACCGATATTCAGATGAATCTTAAGTTTGAATAAGATGTAGAAATGAAATAGAATTAAACTGACAATTGAATCAATGAATTTTCGTAAATCCCATTCATAAATTGGTCTGTACATTCTTTCGTTCTAGTACGCTTAGAGAATTGTCCACACAATGTTTTAGGCCATCCTTAAAAAATTGTATTTTTGCGGTAACGCGACCGACTCACCAAAATCCACCCGACTGGATTTTTTTTATCGGTTCAAAAATCTTCTTTTTTTTTTTTTACGTATCCATTTTCCGTTTTTATCCGATTGATATTTTTTTTTACGTCTCGGTTACACCGACGCTTTATCTTTCCCCCAAGTACTATTAAAACGTCTTTGTGATCTACAAATTTAGAGATGGCGTCCGAGAAGGTTGCGGGAAATATTGACTCTATAGTTCTGTCAGTTACAGTAAATTTTAAAGGAAAAACATCTTAATTACTAGGCAAAAAAAAAATATAGTACGTCAGTTCCACCTTACAGATACATGGTATGATGTTTACGAGATCGCCACAAAATTGGTTGCAGACAAAATTCCACGTGGGATGATTGCTGATTTACAGCTAATTAATAAACTATCAAAATCTTAAACCTCGTAAATATCACACCCCCGAAACACTAGATTAGTGTGGAGTCAGTTATTTGAGGTACGTGGCTGGTGAGAGTCACTTCTTAAGAAAAAGTTTGCCTAAAAAGAACTGATGTGTTCTGATATTTGAGCAATAAAAGATTGAATTCATTTAGAATGCTTTAATTTTCCTGTTTGATAAGTAAGGTAAAAATTGAGACATAGTTAATACCTCTATATCATCGAAATTTATTTCTGACATTTTGTCTCAAAAAAAAAAAAAAGCCTACCTACCTACTCACACCTAAAATGATGAGGCGCGTTACCGCAAAAAATAAATTTTTTAAGGATGGCCTTAGAGCTTATTTAAAATAAATTGGAAAAGGGGAGGAGATTATTATTTTAATAATTATCGAAGTTTCAAAACTTTACGGCTATGCTGTGTTCCTATAGCATAATTTAAACATTCTTAGAGCAGAGACATATAAAACATATATGTCTCTGCTTAGAGGTAATAAATAAATTTATAATTGGTACAAGTCCAATTAATAATTTTCAAAGTCCAGTAAAGCGCTGCATAATTTACTACAATAACAAAAAAGGTCAGTAATTGAGAAATAATTATCGCGGTATGTAATTACTGTACTTTCCATGTTTACAATATGGAAACTTATTTATATACTATGACTGTATTTAAGCTTTTATTCGTCTGAGGTCGGACACTGTTATAATGGTTTGAGGAATGACGCTTTACAATTTTGAGTTGAGAATTTTTTTTGACATTTATTAAATATTTGAATGTCGTTTCATTATTCGATCGTTGGTCCATTCGACTGACAGTCGAATAGTCGACTATTCGTTGACATCCCTAATTTCTACACGTCATGTATCAATCAACAATCAATGGATAAGTCAATCGGAATATTTATTGTAAAAGATAGAGCGAAATTAAGAAATAGGTATTTATGTCAGGCATGTAGTATGAGGGGGGTGTGGTGGGAAGTGGGGGTGACCCTTTCTTTTCAGAGATAAATCATGAGTTCTTCACACACACACACCCTCAAAAAAAAATCTTACGCCTTTACGCTGTTATGATATGAAAAAACACACATTAATGTTAATGTTAAATTTTCACATTATTAAAAATGAGTAATAGTTTGACTCCCACTCCTACATAATCGATTTTTTTTCTAGTTTGGAAGGGTTTCCTCTTAAGGTAAGTCACTCGTCAGCTTTTTAGAAAAGTTCACGCAGAAGCTCTTACTTCAAAACTACTTATTAAAATCCAATTTTTATAACATATTTAAATTCAACAACGTAAATTTTTTAACATTCAATGAAAAAACTGCTCAAAAATCTACAAAGATGCAAGATTTATTAGGAATTATTTCTTTTGGTGGAAGGATATTTAGCAGAAAATTCTGCAAATCTGCACATTTATAAAATTAAATTTAATGGAAATTTAGCCTCACATACTTTTGCTCGGAGAATATTTTCCATTTTGATATTGCTAAAAATATTTAATATAGGTCTTAATATATATTTTTAGACTAAGTTTTACACCTTCCCTCAACAAACTTTTCCAAAAAATGAAAATATATTAAAGAAGTCAAGGTAAAATGTACACCATTTTTTGCCTGAAAATCACATATTTTGACAAATATTTCAAAATTAATATCACTGACGCCACCTTTTTCTTTCATTATTTTTAACTACTCGATACTTGTGACTGATCAGCACCCAAGTCGTAAAAAGTTTGATATAAGAAAATTTTTTATTGCCTATTAAGTTTTTTAATACCCCAAAAATGTTATTTTTTGGTGCAAAAAGGTCACACAATAATTTACGCGCATTAATTTGCAAGATTTGTTTATTGATTAATATTATTCAAACTTTTTTACGTAAAATAAGATTATATTTATAGCCATGCTTACATCTAATCAAATATAATAAGGGTTAAAGTAATTGACCAAAGAGATGAAATTTAAGTGCAAAAAGGTCAACTTAAATGTACCGTCGATCAGTAGGATGCACACTGACCCCCTATTTTCTTTGCGATTTTGAGTTACACTTTATGAGTACTTGTCCAAAATATACTTCTAAAAATATCCTTGATATAACAAATTTCAGGAGTGACTTACCTTAATTTTCTTTTGCTTTGTCAAACTTTTGTTCAGATTTATTGTTTATTTTTTCTCAGCTCCCCCTTTGCAAAAGAAAGGGAGTGTATTTCTGTGTGTATATACCGTAATTTATTATTCGATCGCTTGTTCTTTTTTAGAGATATTACTAAAATTACCTTAGTTCACACCTGAGGGCTCGCACTGAAATTAGCTGTACACCGGAAGTGACGTGTGTGACGTCACAAGTGTGACATGCAGAATTTCACGAAGTGATCTTATGTCGAAGAAAAGAACGGGGAAATTTTTCGTCGCAGCAGGCTGCATATGTACATCACAAGGATAATGTGTCCTTACACGATTTTATTAAGGAGAATAGACCAGATATCCGTTGGCAGTGGATTACTTTTTTTTTTACAGCAGCGCTCCAGTTCATCAGACTTCTGGTTGGTAAAGACGATGGTTACCATTAAATCACTTTTTAGCTCATCTTGAGTCAATTGAGCCAAAGGCTAAAGTGAGCTTTTCTGATAACACGTTTTCCGGTTTCCGTCTGTCTGTCTAGCTGTCTGTCCGTCTCTCTATCTGTAAACTGTTCACATTTTCGACTTCTTCTCAAGAACCGCTGGGCCGATTTCAACCAAACTTGCCACAAAGCAACCTTGGGTGAAGGGGATTCAAATTTGTACAAAGGAAGGGTCACGCCCTCATTCAAGGGGAGATAATTGGGTATTAATGAAAATTTCGTAGCATGTTTAAAAAATCTTCTTCTCAAGAACCACTGTGCCAAGAAAATGAAACTTATGGGGAAACATCCTCAGGTAGTGTAGATTTAAGTTTGTTCAAATCATGACCCCCGGGGGTAGGGCTGGGCCACAATGGCCGACCAAAGTTTTGCATAGAAAATGTATAGAAAAAATTCTTTAAAAATCTTCTTCTCGAGAATAGCTAGCTAGTACAAAGCCATAACTGATCATATTTATAAAATAGCATCCTCAGGTAGTGTAGATTCAAGTTTGTTCAAATCATGACCCCAGGGGTGGGGCGGGGCCAAAATGGCAGACCAAAGTTTTACATAGAAATATAAAGGAAAATTCTTTAAAAATCTTCTTCTCAAGAATAACAAAGCCTGAGTGATAAATGATCATATTAATATTTATATGGTAGTATCCTCAGGTAGTGTACATTCAAGTTTGTTCAAATCATGACCCCCGGGGGTAGGGTGGGGCCAAAATAACTGATCAAAGTTTTACATAGAAATATAAAGGAAAATTCTTTGAAAATCTTCTTCTCAAGAAATAGCAAAGCCATGATGGTCATATTTATATGGAAGCATCATCAGGTAGTGTTGATTCAAGTTTATACAAATCATGACCCCCTGGGGTAGGGTGGGGCCACAATGGCTGATCAAAGTTTTACGTAGATATATATATAGGAAAATTCTTTAAAAATTATCTCCTCAAGAATAGCAAAGCCATGATTAGTCGTGGGACTACTTCTTGATTTAAACTTTAACTCAACAATAAACCAATGTTTAGCTCTACTGGTCAGAGACCAGAAGAGCTTATGCGATAGTAATGCGTCCAGCGTCCGTCCGTCTAGCTGTCTGTCTGTCTGTCTGTCCGTCTGTCTGTAAACAATTTTTCAAAATGCTACTCCTTCTACAGTTTAGGTCTGATTTCAATATAACTTGGCACACAAGTAGACTACACTAAGATACATAATTCTGTGTATCGGTTTTTGATTTCGATGAACGGTGTTGCCGTGGTTACAAAATAAAAGAATTTCTGTGAAATGCTACTCCTCCTAAAGTTTTGGTCTGATTTCAGTATAACTTGGCAGTTGGCACACAAGTAGACTACACTAAGATACAAAATTCTGTGTATCGGTTTTTGATTTCAATGAACGGTGTTGCCTTGGTTACTAAAAATAGAAATTTCTGTGAAATTCTTTCAAACTGCTACTCCTCCTACAGTTCTGGTCTGATTTCAATATAACTTGGCACACAAGTAGACTACACTAAGATAAATAATTCTGTGTATCGGTTTTTGACTTCGTTGAACGGTGTTGCAGTGGTTACTAAAAATAGAAATTTTTGTGAAATACATTCAAAATGCAACTCCTCCTACAGTTTTGGTCTGATTTCAATATAACTTGGCACACAAGTAGACTACACTAAGATACATTATTCTGTTTATCGGTTTTTGATTTCGTTGAATGGTGTTGCTGTGGTTACTAAAAATAGAAATTTCTGTGAAATACTCTCAAAATGCAACTCCTCCTACAGTTTTAGTCTGATTATAACATAATGTGGCATTCAAGTACACTACACGAAGAACATAAGGCCAAAAATAAAAATAGTCTTGTTTCCTGCTACCCGACCTACCCTATTTTTTTGCACCCGACCCTAAAGTTTTTATTTAGTTTTTGAGGGAAAATCGAAAATTTCATGATCCAAAAGTGAAAAAAATATACATTCAAGTGGTATTTCATGAAATATATATGTTTTAAATATGGACTTGCAAGAAACACTACTTATTAATAATATTTTAAATTATAATATTGACCAATGACATGTTTAATTTGGTTTTGTAATAGTTCATATCCAACAAATACCATTGGAAAAAAATAAAATAATATAAAAAAATAAAATAATTTTCCGACCTACCTACCCTATTTTTTTCAGGCTGGTAGCAGGAAACAAGACTATTATTTTTTTTGGCCTAAAGAGGCTTAATCAAGGATCATTATTCTGTGTATTGCTGTTGTAAAGTTTCAATTCCCAACTGCTTAAGTACTTTTCTCTTCCTTTGTTATAAGTACAAACCAGTAGAGCTTCAGTCTCGACAGAGACTTCTGGTTACTTTTTTCCTAGCCACAATGCTCAGGTGAGCGATGTGGACCATGGGCCTCTTGTTTATAAATTTTATTTTCACATTATTATGCAGGATTGTCTACTCGCAAATAATTGTTGAGGTCTGGCATATTTAATTTAATTAGCATAGCTTTGATAAAGCAATAACCAAATTTGTGAAAATTGTCCCACTGCTAAGTTCCATATATTTAACTTATGAAAATAAGGTCTCACAAAAATTTGGTGATCTCCAGTACTTTTGACCCAAGATCATCTTTGCAAGTTAAAGGTCACTAGCAGAAAAGTATATATAAATTTCTTGTCTTATCTTTTTAATGGAGAATCATTGGAAACTCGTATTTCAGTTACCGAGATTCTGTTCATCATCTGTCATAATCCGAATACAAGGTCATTCCAGTAAATTCAAGGTCACTGGTATAAAAAGTGTCTAAATTAATAACTAGTCTATTATTTTCTAAATACTTAAGATAAACATTGCATGTCTGTACATCCATATTTGTCAATTAAAGGATGTGTCATGCATTGTGTGTCTTCGATTAATATAATTTACTTCTTGTTTCTTAGGAACTGCTGAATCAATTTCAACCAATTTTAACACAGAATGAGTAGAGAGGATCAAAGATTAGAATTTCAAGTCCCAATAATGAATACACACCCCACATCCCCTAGAAACAAATGTACATGTAATATTTCAAAATCTTTTTTTTTTACTGCTGGACATCAACCAACTCTCTACTGAAAAAGAATCTGAAATTCATGTCCTTAGGGTCAGGGGTTCTTGAATTAGGGTAAAGCTCCAATGATCATATAGTGAAAATGCATAAATTCTTTAAAATCTGTACCCCACCCCCCCTGCATATAAAGCAGATCAACTAGGCGTATTAGTGACCGGCACGGGATGCTCACTCCTCCATGGTACCTGATCCCATCTGATTCTCTGATATGTTTTGGTCTGAGGTCCATGTTTGCTCTGCTCCTATTTTGTATTGTTTTATGGACTTTTAATCTTGAAGGCTGTTCGTTATATCCATGTTTCATCGAAGATGATCAAGGGGGGCTTTCCCACCTGTATGAAAATTTGAGGCGGATTCCGCCTGGAAATGAGACGGATTCTAGGTGTAATGTGTATTTTCCAGGCGTAATTGAGCAGGAGACGGAATATTTTCTATTACGCCTCTAAAGTTACGCCTGGAAAATCAACAATTCCGCTTGGAATCTGGCAGGAATTTTACACAATTTGACGCCTTATCTTTTACGCCTGGAATTTAGCAGGAATTTTTGGACTTAGAATTTATACTTTCAGAGCAGAGAGGGAATTTTGGAACTTAGAAATTTTACCAGCAGGAATTCCTAGGCGTAACTGCATGAACTTAGAAATTTTACCAGCAGGAATTCCTAGGCGTAACCGAACTTAGAAATTTTACCAGCAGGAATTCCTAGGCGTAACTGAACTTAGAAATTTTACCAGCAGGAATTCCTAGGCGTGAATGAACTTAGAAATTTTTCAAGAAGGAATTTTTTTTTCAAGGCATAAATATGACTTAACAATACATTCAGTTAATGCTAGCAAAAATAATATCAATATGTATACATGTATATTTACTATTATAGTGTTTTATTTCCAGCAAACATGAAAATTGTTGATAATACTATTACAAAAGAAAAAGTTTGCTATTCATATAACCAATAACATCATTATAATCATTTTTGAAAGTCATTTCAGTCACCTTCTAGTTTGTTAGGAAACCGACATACATAAAATGTACGTGTTCAAATCATTGTCATCGCCATCAGTTTGAATTTCCAGAAACAAGCACCCTTCCTTAATTTTTTTAATGGGAACAAAAACACAATCATCAGTTTTTGTAACTTTCAGCACATGGGAGTTCTCAGAATAATGTACAGATTCAAGTTTCTCCATAAAAGCCAGAACTGTGGTCTGATCATGAACAATAGTAAAGAGAAAAAATCTAACACGTCACCAAAGCAAAAATAACTCCCATCCTTATACATCACAGTAGAATTATCACGTTTCATCATTCTTTGGTATTGTAAACCATATAAAATATGATTGAAAAAATCTATTCTTTTAAATGTTCTAAACTTCTCATTTAAACTGGAGCATAGCCAAGAAAATCACAAAGCTTTTTGTACTCATTCTCAACCAAAACTCTTAACTTAATTCCACCTAATACATACACTCCTTTTTCTATCATTTCTCCTCTTATTAACAAATTAGGAGATTCAATGGAATTGAACAATTTCTCTAGTTTTGATCCTTCAACAGTACTTTCTACAAATTGCTGTTTTAACTCAGGGAGTTTTTGTACAAAAGATATACCTGTGACAATTTGACTATCAATGTTTTGTGTGCCTTGAATCATCTTTAAAAAAAACCATTTTTGTCTTCGAAAGAAAAACAACTATGGGTGTACAGAGGTCCTAAAACACGCACACTATCTGCTAAATGTACAAGCTGATGAATGTTAAGCGTCATAAAACATTTTTCATATAAAAATTCAAATTCAGTTTCAAAGCAAGTGACTCTCATCAGCCACGTACCTCTAATCACTTGACTCGACACTAATTTAGTGTTTCGGCGGTGTGATACGAGGTTTATGAATTATAATTTATTACAGTTAATTACTTAGCTGCAAATCCGCCATCATCAGGAGCCTATTTGCAAATCTGTTATACAGATTATCTAATTAATGAAGATGTGATCATATCACTCAAATTCTTATTGCGTTTATATGACACAATAGGCAATTCAGAGAAAATCGCATAACAGTCTTTATCTTTACAAAGAATGTGCCAGTATTTTATTAATTTCTGTTTTATTTTCCGGAGTCCTGGATTGTATTTGGTTACAAAAACCAGGGGAATCTCTCTTTTTTTCTTATTATTTTTCACTTTGAGAGCTGTGTCCCTGTTATAATTATCAAGAACGTTTTGTTCATTCTGATTGATTTTATTTTCACTATAGCCTCTCTTTTTGAGATTCACTTTAAATTCACATAAAATTTCGTTGAGTGCAGTAGTGTCACTAAGTATTTCTTAGGTGACGAATAGTTTCGCCTTTAATGAATCCCTTAAAGACAGAAGGATTATGAGCACTACACTGATCCAAATATTGGAACGTGTTGGTGGGTTTAATATACGTTTTGAAGTCCAGGATTAAATCTCTGTTGAATTTATTTTCTTTGACTATACCGTGGTGTCTAGGAAATTCATACTTTGCTTAGAAATTTCATATGTGAATTTCAATGGGTGATGAGCATTGGCTTATAATACAGAAAAGTTCATGAATCTCATTTTCATTTCCATGAAAAATGATAAATCCATCGTCGCGATAGCGACCGTGATATATTATTTTTGTTTTCCCCAGAAATTTGTTTAGAATTTCGTTGGTGATCTGATGCAAGCGAATATCACATACAGATGGGGAGCATTTAGATCCCATCGCACATCCTATAATTTGTTTGTAAATATTTGAATTAAATTCAAATATATTATTTTCTAGAATTAATCTGAGTAAATAACTCAGGTCCGTTGTGGGCGGGGCTTGGATTGAGAATACGCTTCTGTCAAATTCTCTGTAGGCGGCGTTTCAACGGCTGCGATTAGCTCCTCAAATTGCATGTTTGTGTAAAGTGATGTTACATCATAACTGAC
The DNA here is from genome assembly GCF_032062105.1 of Saccostrea cuccullata. Classification (NCBI taxonomy): domain Eukaryota; kingdom Metazoa; phylum Mollusca; class Bivalvia; order Ostreida; family Ostreidae; genus Saccostrea; species Saccostrea cuccullata. The sequence goes on from NW_026936262.1 coordinate 31,210, forward strand.
CTGAGCAGGCACTCGCTGTGTGCATGGTCGCAGACGTTCTATTTTTAAAATGAAGTCTGAACTATCCCTAATAAATGTGCTCAAAGTATGAACAATAGGTGTTAAAAAATAGTCAATGTATTGACTTATTTTTTCTGTAGGTGCCTTTATTTGAGATATTATAGGCCTCCCTTGTGGGATGATAGACGTTTTGCAGCATCCATTTTGTTTAATGGTATTAAAGATTTCAAAATCCAGTTTGTGTATTTTAGGGAGTAAATATAATCTCCCTATTTTTGTGCTATCAGCTTTGTGTAGAAAGTTATAAGTAATATCATCAAGCACACCCTTGGCTTTCATTTCAGAGACTCTCTTATCTATAAGTTCCTCAAGATGTTTTAAATTGGTGTAGCCAGTGGTAGTACATCAGAAATGAAAACATCTGGTATGGGTTCAATAATTTATTTACCGTATATACTCGCCTATAAGTCGGTCCGTCTATAAGTCGGTTGTATTTTATAAGCTTATATATCATAGGACTGACCTCATATAATACCATTCATTTCATAGCTTGCCTATAAGTCGAACATAGAGTTTTGGACCAGAAATTAACTCCCAAAAATCCGACTTATAGGCGAGTATATACGGTACGTTGAAATAAACCTCAAAAACCTGAAATATTACAATTACACACAACATATAGACGACACATAGACAGACATTAATTTAGACAGATAATTAAAACGTAATAGACTTTACTTTAGAATAGAATCTTACCGGGACACACACAAGAATCACAAATATTACTATATGTATATGATATTGTAGAGTAGACATCTAACCAGTTTAACGGCTAGGCTCAGAGTGCCCGATGTTAGTTCGTGAAAGCGGGAATTCAGTGAATAGGATAAAGTCATGTGACTGTCCGTCTAGGGTCTAAAAATAACAACAACCTCATTCACACAGTCTTTCATACCACATTCTCACATATACGCAGCGCAAGTATATAGCATTGATAATAATACATAACTCTGGTGACCTGGTCACATTGGGATCTGTAATTCGGCAGTAATATTTTGAGTTTAATTGCCGTTCACCTTCTTTAATATAATCTGATTTACGCAATGACAACACTCATGTTATTTTTGTCAGCTTTTTTGATAACAATGTCATTGCGTTTTTTAAGTTCTTTTAATGCCTTAATTTCTTTTCAGGCAAACTTAAATTGTCAGCAGTTCTACTAACTTCCATAGACATGATAGATGACAATTCAAGTTTTGTTTTGTCAATATATGTTTGTATGGAGTCATTGGATAATAATGGTTCAAATCTGCTTTTTACTCGGAAAGGATGAATTTCAGTATTCTCATTAGGATCATGGAACATGTATCTACATTTCAATTTTCTAGCAAATTCATTGAAATCTCTCATGAGTGAATTTTTAGAGTTGCGTGAGCTCGGCGAGGGAATGAATTTGAGTCCTCTCGCCAGCAAAAGAATTTTATTCTTCATCAGACAATTTGTCCGATGTGAGATTTAAGACATGTTCCTGAGCTAAGAGAACTTTTGTTTTATCCTCTCTTTCTTTATGGGCTTTGTTATTATTAGCCCTGCGCAATTTGTGCTTAGATTTAGCGTTTCGATTGAAACGACGTGCCATTCTGATATGAATGTATTCAAGAACCAGCGCACGTGGTAGGTCACGTGCTACAGAAGAATCCAACTGCGCATGACAAACAGACAAATACTTTAGTTATCAAGAAATATAATGCAAGCTTATTTACCTGTTTAATTAATCCCAAATTAAAACAAAACTGTAGTTATATCATTTCATGTGTACAAACTGAAAAGCGAAGTTTCTCAGTCGCAGAATTATGAAAGAATTTTAAAGTTATCAGTACGGACGGAATTTCTGTCCCTTTCTTGCATGGATGCGAGGTTTTTCAAAATAAAAATAAAATAGTAATTGAGAATGGGTTATTAGTAATCTTTAATGTGTTGAATTATGGATGTTATTTTCTTGTCAAAATATCGCTAAAAACAAAATATTTGAAACAAATATTGCAATATAAGTTTATAATAATGTTGAATCAAGTTGTACATACATAAATAAAAATTTAATTGCATTAAATAACATAATTTTTCTAGTGTACTCTAAAGTACTCTATCGTACTCTAGCGTACTCTGTTTAGTAGTACCCTCCGTATATATTGAAAAAAAATATATATGACAGAATAATTTGCCCCACTTTTCTTACATTTTGGTAATAATAATGAAATTTAAGAATAATTCTTATTAAATTGAAGTCAACTTCACATATAACTTACACACTGTGTACATAGTAAGTTGATTTACACATTCAGATGAAGATACTTTGAATGTGTTTGCCACCCAGGCACATGCCAAGTTTCTGAAAAAGGCCAAAGATGTAAGTTCTGTCCCAGAGGAACTTTTCACCTTTGAGGTATCCACCAGCAGTGCCAAGCATGATGTGAAGAGGAACAGAGTACAAAAAACCCAAAGGCTGAAAGAATCTGAAGAGCAGGAGGAAAGTTCTAACCTCAGCACAAATTCAGGCAAAAAACCAAGAAAGGAAAGCACAGAGTCTGAGCAGAATGGCAGAGAAACAGATAAAGGATTGGAGGAGAATGAGAAGAAAGAAAAAGGTACCAAAAAAAAGATGAAAGCAAAGAAAGTTGAGGTTATGCCTGAGAAGCTGAAATCCCTTCAGTCAGAATGTTCCTTGGCTTCCCAATTTACAAGTTCACATTCAACAGCACCACCCCTAGCACCAGTTGATCATACCCAGGAAACAGTGTCATCGTTCACTCAACCACTGGACGAAAACCATGTTCCAACATCCCAACCCCAGCAATGTATAAAAGAAAATCCAACACAACCAATCCTGCCAGCCTCAACATATATACAGCCTCTAGAACCTATGAAGACAACACAACCAACAAGTGACATACCATTTCGGCAAACATGGGAAATGTGTAGCGATGCAATGAATTCCATTCAAAATGTACACTGAGGGTCTACATCACCTACAAATTTTCAGAGGACTTTTCCTGAAATACCTGGTAATGTATCAATATACCAATGCATTTTAATCCTTGATAATTAAGATAATAAACAAAAAGGAAAAAAAATTCTAAGCAACTATAACTGAAAGAAGCATAATAATTTTGTACAAGTCTTTTCAATGTTTTAAAATTCCTTTTCAGTTCCGTCAGATGAGATACTGTAGATGTACTTTTTTTCCGCGGGGTCATAATTCCGCGGAATCTCAATTTCTGTTTAATCCGCAGGTAGAAAAGTACGCGGATTTCTTAGATTGTCATTATATGCCTTACATTTTCATTAAGTACGCTTGGAGAAATTTCCGCGGAAAATTTATGACCGCGTACATAGCATAAATTAATACCACGCGTAAAAAAAAGTACTTCTACAGTAATTAGGGTTTTGGAAGGAATAGTAAGACCTGATGTGCAAAACTATTTGAGGATGCTCCTGCACCATATAGAGCTCTGTAAAGCAAGGGTAAGTATGAGTGGTACATTCAGATAATAACCAGCAGTACACAAGTCACAGTACTATACCTAATTCTTAGGGCTTTAGATGTTATTTTTCAAACAACCTCATGAAAGTTCAATTTACAGTGATTACAAATTATATGTTTTATTTTCTTGAAATAGGCCCCATGTGGAGACTTTCAACCAAGGCCTCAAGACAAGCTAGTCAATTGGAGTGATGCTCATCAAACTTCAAGTGTTCAACACGACTTTACAGCTGAATATTGGCAAAACTTGGATTTTTTACCTTCAATTCCTACATCAGCACTAGCTGCTGCAGATCATGGACAGATATACAGAAACCTTTCACACACTATGACACATGAAACCCTGACAAATTCACCATCAACCCTGCCTGCACCACCATCAACCCTGCTAGCACCACCACCAACCCTGCCTGCACCACCATCAACCCTGCTAGCACCACCATCACCATTGCCAGCACTTCCACCACTATCACCCCCACCCCCACCATCATCACCTCTGCCAGCGCCATCCACTGAAAGTCATAATGAGACCCTTCAAATGCCATCACCACCACCACCACCACTGAGGCGCTCACCCAGGAAACACAAGGATGGACAAAAGGAAAAGGTACTTTTTATAAGAATCTTGTAGCCTTGAAACATTTTAGTAGTTTTAAAGTTACTGGTTAAAAGACTGCACTTGGACATTTAAGTTTAAACTTTTCACATATTTGTATGATTTTGAAGTATTTTCATTTCTATTTAGTTGTTTGTTTATTGAATTACTTTTTTGTATGTTTCCAACATTCAGAATATCTATTTTGTGCGTGTTTTAATAACCAAACTTTTCATTGAATGCAACCATATTTACAGTGTTTTTATGATATCTAAATAAATAATTGAAATTATTTTTCCAGATCAAGCTTATTGAGGGTAAAATCACCGAAGTAGACCCAGACGGCATGAGGATGGCTACATCAACTGCAAGAAAATCAAAGAGGCCAGGGTACACTTTATGTTACAAACTCCTGGCAGAAATTTTTTCATTGCAGACTCTGGCCTGGAGTTCTCATGGCCAGGGGATAGGAAAAAAGACCAAAGACCCAAGGCCCGTCCTGGATGCCAACACAATCAGTGATCTTAAAAGTAAGAAAAACATTCTTTCTCCAATTGTTAAAAATTTGCTATTGCAAAATTTACAAAAGCATTTTAGAGTATCTAATTTAAAACGACAAAATGACCCTTAAATTAAGTAATTTTAAACTGATCCTTCTTTTTCAGATTATGTTGTTCTATGATGCAAGAAAAATGGCTTCGTTGTTCCATCAGAAGCAACACTGAATGACGCCGTAACAGAGAGGATAAGTTATGCAAGGAAACAGTTAAGGCCAAAAACAAAATAAATGTGACCTTGACATGAACGTTTAAATGCATGAACATGTATGAAGAAAATTTCAACTTTTCAGTACAAATGAGGAATTTTAAGTGTGACTCTGACTTCAATGTTTAAATGTATGATGAAAATTTCTACATTTTAATACAAATGTTGAAACTTCAATGTGACTCTGATTTGAATGGTTAACTTAAATGTGAATCTGACTTGAATGTTTAAATGTATGAGGAAAATTTTCACATTTTAATACAATTATGTTGAAACTTAAATGTGATTCTGATTTGAATGTTAAAATGTAAGACAGAAACTTTTACTTTTCAATACAAATGTAGAAACTTAATCTGCTATTTACTGTTTTGTTTTTTAAATATGATTGATCTTGTGCAATTCTATAGGGATGAAAGTGTGCAGAAATTCAGGTGTTGAAATGATCTTTAAACCAGGCGTAAAAATGAGGCGGAATTCAGACGTGAAGTAGGCGTAAATTTGTAGTGAAATCCAGGCGTAAATGTAAGGCGTAAATAGAGGCGGAATACAGACGTAAAATTTTTTGCTTTGAATCATACTTTCATGGAGGCATCACTAATTTGCATATTACGCCTCTAGAGGCATCGCTAATTTACATTTTTCGCCTCAAATTCCTGCCCATTTCCTCTTGGATTCCGTCTAAGTTACGCCCGGAACTTATGCATTGCCTTATATGCATTGCCAAGAAATGACGCCCAGAATTTCTCAGAAATTCCTCCTCCTTTACGCCCCATTTCCAGGCGTACATTTCGTACAGGCAACAACAATTTTAAAAAAATCTTCTTCTCAAGAACCACTGGGCCAGGAAAGATGAAACTCATGTGAAATCATCCTCAGGTAGTGTAAATTCAAGTTTGTTCAAATCATGACCATCGGGGCTAGGGTGGGGCCACAATGGCCGATCAAAGTTTTACATAGGAATATATAGGAAAACTCTTTAAAATTCTTCTTCTCAAAAACCACTGGGCCAGAAAAGCTGAAACTTATGTGGAAGCATCCTAGGGTAGTGTAAATTTTAAATTGTTTAAATCATGAGCCCTGGGGGTAGGATGGGGCCACAATGGGGAATCAAAGTTTTACATAGAAATATATAGGAAACATTTTTAAAATTCTTCTTCTCAAGAACCACTGGGCCAGAAAAGCTGAAACTTATGTGGAAGCATCCTGGGGTAGTGTAGATTCTAAATTGTTCAAATCATGACGCCCTGGGTTAGAGTGGGGCCACAATGGGGAATCAAAGTTTAACATAGAAATATACAGGAAAAATCTTTAAAATTCTTCTTCTCAAGAACTGCTGGCCCAGAAAAGCTGAAACTTATGTATTATATTTTACATAGGAATATATAGGAAAATTCTTTTAAAATCTTCTTCTCATTAGAACCATTGGGACAGGAAAGATGAAACTCATGTTGATCGAATCATCCTCAGATAATGTACAGTCAAGTTTGACTTTGTTCAAATCATGGCCCCTGGCCAGTGAGGGTAGGGTGGCGCTACAATAGCTGATCAAATTTTACAAAGAAAATTTTTTTTTTTTTAATTTCTTCTCAAGATAGGAAAGATGAAATTCATGTTGAGTCCTCCTCAGGTAGCGTAGATTCAAGTTTGTTCAAATCATGTGCCCCTGGGTATAAGGTGGGGCCACATTTGGCCGATCACAGTTTTACATAGGAATATATAGGAAAAATCTTTAAGAATCTTCTTCTCCAGAACCACTGGGCCAGGAAAGATAAAACTCGTGTGGAATCATCCTCAGGTAGTGAAATGGAAATCTTTAAAAAAAAAATTTCTCAAGTACTGCCAAGCCATGATTAGTGATATTTTTATGGAAGGATCCTCAGATACTGTAGATTCTATTTTGTACAAATCATAACTCCCAGGGACAGGGTGGGGCCACAATGGGGGATCCAAGTTTTACATTAAAATATATTTTAAAAAATCTTTTTCTAAAGAGTAGCAAAGCCATGATTACTGATTAGTGATAGATACATGTATATGGATGCATCCTCAGGTAGTGTAGAATTAAATTTGTTCATGATCTCCAATGGTAGGGATTTATTTAAGGTCTAAATTATGGTGGCGCGATCAAAGTTTTACATAGGAAAATAAAGGGAAAAATCTCAGTAACAGAAAAGCTATGTTTTAAAGTCATATATTGACATGTAAACATCCTCATGTATTGAAGATTTAAATTTGTTCAAATCATGAGTACCCTTTGGGATAGGTAGGGAAACAATGGGGAGTTGAATTCAAATTATTACAAAGTAACATATATACAAACTAAATGTTTAAAAAAAATCTATAAAAATCTTTTTCTCAAGAAGTTATATACAGAATTGATATGGAGGCATTCTCAAGTAGTATATTAGAATTCAAGCCCTCTCCCTTCAGTATATTTATCTAATTTTCGAAGAAAATACAAGCAAGCAAAGAATTACATACTATACTAAGGGTCTTAGTACTCTTACACAAGGAAATAGCCAATCAAAATGAACAGTTAAAATTCCATATATATAGAGACAATTTTTTTCTTTTTTCATTTTTGGCATTTTGTTTTAGGCCTACAGTATTAAATTTGGACTAGCTATGAATATCATATCTTTAGCAGAATTATCCCACTGAATTAAAGGGATCGAACTCTTTTTGTGAATCCCACGTGCATTTCGGGGTAGGTCATAGTTTACTGTCAATTTTCTTTCTTAAAAGCCGCCTAAGGCATATTTTTTCTGATCTCAAGTTTTTGTTTAAGCATTAATCATGTTAATCTTTATTTTCTCTTTCATGAATTTTCTTCTGAGAGTCTAATTAATTAAATAATTTAATTCAAGCTATATAGTAATATGTAGTGAAATTATTTCCTTGTGTGAGACCAAAAGAGGGACGGGTAACTCTCATTTTCACTAAAATTTCTCTGATTTCAGAGGTTGTCTCCCCTTGAAAAGATCAATAATTGCGGATAAACAATGCGGCATGCAGTCTGGTCATCAACGGACAGTTTTGACACCCGTAATACCCGTATTTCTACCAATTACCTCTGTAACCTTTGTTGTGTTCATCACACAGGTAAGAAAAACAAGATTTTTAATTCAAATAATTTTAATGAACTAAATAATAAAGAATATAAAATTTTTACATGTACAGACTCTCTCGTATAAGAAAATGTCACATTTTACACATACAATAATACATTATTCATGTCCACATTTCCCCATTTACACAGTTGAAAATAATCAATGCATATAATGAACCATAAAAACAATTATTACCTGTAACATAGTTCACAAAATATAATAAATACAAATTTTATACATTTGAAATGCATGCATGTACATATCATCAATGCCCCCCCCCCCCTTCACAGTCTTGCAACTTCCTTTTTAATTTTGGATCTGTCCATGATTTAGTCTGTAAGTTTATCTTTATATTTTTTATCGTACAGCTGATATCTTTTAGATCTGTAGTATTTTTTTTGAGATTTATATTTTAATAACAGTATTTGTTTCATTTTAAAGTAATTTGGTCTATTTTGTTGTTGTTTTAGATGATGGACCATTCTACTTCCTTTTACAACAGATGCCCCTACAGATTCACAAAGTTTCAGTGTTGAGTTTCCATGACCCCTGTTCAGTGAGTGCACAACTTTATGTATTCTACTTTCAAAATTTGTACTACTTGTACATTTTGGATTTGATTTTAAATATGCCCTATTTACAGATTCAGATTTTTGTGTACAAGTATGATATTTGATTCTATCAAGATTACTTTGTCCTAAAGTCAAATTTATACAGTCTTTTAACAAACATTTGTCTTTTTGTCCCCCGCTTGAAAAGTGGGGGATATTAATTTGGGTCTGTCCGTCCGTCTTTCTGTCTGTCTGTAATGCTTTCGTTTCCACACAATATCTCAAGAACCCTTTGAGCTTTCGCTATGAAATTTTGCAAAGCAACTTCCTATGGACTAAAGAAAAACCCTATTGATTTTGAGGTCAAAAGGCCAAAGGTCAAGGTCATAAACTCACAAATTTTGTCTGTTATAACTTTCATTTCCGCACGATATCTCGAGAACCCTTTGAGCTTTTGCAATGAAATTTTACATAACAACTCCCTGTGGGCTAAGAAAGACCCCTATTGATTTTGAAGTCAAAAGGTCAAAGGTCAAGGTCATAAATTTACACATTCTCTCTTTGTGTAACACTATCGTTTCCAGGTGAGATTTCAAGAAGATTTTGAGCTTTTGCAATGTAATTTTATACCAAAACTCCATTTGACCTCTCTCACCCCTCTCAAAGTGTCCCGCCCCGATTGTTTTATTGGTATATGTTGTATTACATGTCACTATTTTTAGCACAGGGGAATGAGGAGAGTTATAACGTATAAAACAGGTTCTCCGCGGACTTTATATTCTTATTTCGTCTATTAGAACTGTTTAATAAAGGCTAAATTAGACACCTTGCATTGTGTAAAATTTTGACAATATCGAACGTGAATATACACATGTATGTGACTTCATCTTCGCAAATAATTTTCACCAATTTAAAGCGGTTCCATGTTTTAGAGGTACATCTCTCGCTTCTTGTGTGAAAGGTTCTGGGTTCGATTCTCAGACGTTCCTTTCTCTTTTTTTCCCGAAATACTTTTTTTTACCAAATGAAAGTATTCAGCAAGTGAAATGAAATCTTTATGAGGTCTGGCTTGCACAAACTCATAAAATCATCATTACAGTGTGATAGATATTCCCTATAAAAAGAATCTTCTAAACACATAATAAAGAATAAGCAATCAAATCTTTATATCCATATTGGCATATTTTATTTGCTTCAGTATACGCATGTACACGTATACATTTAATAATTCTACAAATTCAGTCAGAGTGATCCCCCCCCTCCACCGAACTGCGCATGGTTTACTTTTTCCCTAAGCGGGGGACACAAATTAATTATTAGCTTGTTCTGTCATGTTTAATTCAAAGTCACTAGGTAACACTGAAGATTTCCACTTATTGCTTTTCAGTCCACAACAGGAAAAGGAATAGAGTTGACAGGACTTCCAGCACTGTCCCTGGTAGCAGTTTATGAGGGAACCAACCATAGTAGACATAGCATGCTTCATCAAAGGTATTAAAGTCGCCGCACTAGCAATTCTCGTACTCTGTCCTGCATCAAAGTTACAGGTCCAAGGCAAATCTTCTCTGCATGGATTTTCTTATGGCCTTGGTTCTTTCTGGAAACATGTGATTGCTGAATGGAGCCTTAGCAGTCTGTTTTCTTTTAGAGTCAAAGAAGTGACGCAAGTCCTTAAGTTTTCAATCACATGTCCTAAATCTTTTTGAGATGCTCCAGATGCAGCGGCACTGTCTCCATCACTGGTGAAATGGGATATGACTAGTGGACGGTCATCATTTTGTAACTCACCAACACAGTTAGCGGCCCATCTCGTCTCGTCTCCAATGGTGGTCTCCGGAGGAATGATTGCAGTGCAGTCTTTATGTCCTGGGCAGGTAACTTCATTTCCTTTGCTTCATAGGTGTGCGCCTTTCTTACATATATATAGTTTATTCCCACAGAAAACTGCTACCACATTCTTCCGCTGGGTTACATTTTCTTTTATGGTATACATCACTTGGGTGGCAGCTTGGAATGGGGTTTTCCCAATGGCACTGAAGGTGGCATTATTGTACCGAGCATCTCCTTCCGCTCTGATGGGGGAGGGTATCAAGTAGTCCACATTTTTCATTGAGTTCTTGAATATTCTGCCGAATTTTCTTCATACTGTTTTTATTTACATCGGTAATAATTTTCTCCACTTTGTTGCAGGTTTGTTGCATGTTGGCGGCTGACGCTTGCTCAATATTTGCACCAAGAAGCATACCACGCATACCCTCTGTTGTAAGACTGGTACCCAGGTGACCGACAGCCATGGTCACATTCAGCTGTGGAGCTCTTCGTCCCCTGCCAGATTTTCTCACCTCTTCGTAAAGCTTTTCTTTGTGACTGGTATAGTGGCACTTCTTACATCCGATGGAAAGGATCCATGCCAGGCTTCGTTTTTCCTCCCCATGCTGATTCCAGTTCAGTGGACCATCACAGTCTGGAAACTTATGTGAGTGTTCTTTAAATGCATTGTTCCACAATTTAGCAGTCTTTTCTTGGTGAAGTACTTTGTATAATTTTGAATTTGGGTCATCTGACACAGATTCCATGTAGGTGTCTACTGGTTGGACTTCACTTGGATGGGTCGTAGAAACTTCATCTCACTGCTTCTGCTCTCAGCATCTATAACTGCAAACAATTCCTTTTTCTATGGCCGCACAATGTCCTGAAACTCCTCTTTACTTAGTCTTCTTATTGGAACTAGAAGTTGGTCTGGGCTGGTGGTCCCTATTTTCTTCTGGCCTTTGTTGTGAGGAATACTTCCTTTTTTAGGTCACCTGAGTAGAAGGTGACCAATTGCTATCCGTTTACGTCCGTCGTCGTGTGTCGTGCGTAGTGTGTTAACATTTGAACATTTTCAGCTTCTTCTCTGAAACCACTCAACCAATTTCAACCAAATTTAATACAGCATCTATGGGTGAAGGGGAACAAAAATTGTGAATTTTATGGTCCCCGCCCCCCTGGGGCCTGAGGGGTGGGGCCAAAACCACTAAAATTATTGCAATCTTTAAAAATCTTCTTCTTTACTCCTGGACATCAAGCAGGCAAACTGTTGGCATGAATGTAATAAGCATTGAGTCTTCTACCAAAATTGTGAAATTCATGGCCCCAGGGTCAGGGGTTCTAGTGCTAGGGCGGGGCTACATAGATTATATAGTGAAAATGCATGATTTCTTTGAAAATCTTCTTCTCTGCTTCTGGAAATTAAATAAACTAACTAAGTACATAGTTATGATAAGCAAGAGTGCCTCTTCCAAAATTGTGAATTTTATGGCCCCAGGGTCAGGGGTTCTGGTGTTAGGGCGGGGCTCTATTGGTTATATAGTGAAAATGCATTTACTCTTTGAAAATCTTCTTCTCTGCTTCTGGTTATTAAATAAACTAACTAAGCAAATAGTTATGTTGAGCAAGAGTTTCTCTTCCAGATTTGTGAATTTTATGGCCCCAGGGTCAGGGTTTCTGGTGTTAGGGCGGGGCTCTATTGATTATATAGTGAAAATGTATTAATTCTTTGAAAACCTTCTTCTCTGCTCCAGGGTATTAGATAAACTATGTAAGGAAATAATTATGTTAAGCAAGAGTGCCTCTTCCAAAATTATGAATTTTATGGCTCCAGGGTCAGGGGTTCTGGTGTTAGGGCAGGGCTCTATTGGTTATATAGTGAAAATGCATTTACTCTTTGAAAATCTTCTTCTCTGCTTCTGGGTATTAAATAAACTAACTAAGTACATAGTTATGATGAGCAAGAGTGCTTCTTCCAAAATTTTGAATTTTATGACCCAGGGTCAGGGGTTCTTGTGTTAGGGCGGGGCTCTATTGGTTATATAGTGAAAATGCATTTACTCTTTGAAAATCTTCTTCTCTGCTTCTGGGTATTAGATACACTAACTAATACATAGTTATGATGAGCAAGAGTGCCTCTTCCAAAATTTTTAATTTTATGACCCAGGGTCAGGAGTTCTGGTGTTAGGGCGGGGCTCTATTGGTTATATAGTGAAAATGCATTTACATGTACTCTTTGAAAATCTTCTTCTCTGCTTCTGGGTATTAAATAAACTAACTAAGTACATAGTTATGATGAGCAAGAGTGCCTCTTCCAAAATTGTGAATTTTATGGCCCCATGATCAGGGGTTCTGGTGTTAGGGCAGGGCCCTATTGATTATATAGTGAAAATGCATTAATTCTTTGAAAACCTTCTTCTCTGCTCCAGGGTATTAAATAAACTATGTAAGTACATAATTGTGTTGAGCAAGAGTGCCTCTTCCAAAATTGTGAATTTTATGGCCCCAGGGTCAGGGGTTCTGGCTTTAGGGCAGGGCTCTATTGATCATATAGTGAAAATGCATTTACTCTGAAAATCTTCTTCTCTGCTTCTGGGTATTAAATAAACTATGTAAGTATATACATAATTATGTTGAGCAAGAGTGCCTCTTCCAAAATTGTGAATTTTATGGCCCCAGGGTCAGGGTTTCTGGTGTTAGGGCGGGGCTCTATTGATTATATAGTGAAAATACATTTATTCTTTGAAAATCTTTCCTTTGCTCCTGGGTTTTATGCTAATGATCCAAGAATATATAATATTTATGATGAAGAAAGGTGCATCTAGCAAAATGGTTATTTTTTATGCCCCAGGGGTGGGGGTGGGGGTACATAGTCTGAAAATAAATTAATGCTTTGAAATCTGCTCTTTTGTATTAATCAACCATTTTATGATAAAATTTGCAAAATTTTGAAATATGTGGCCCCAAGGTCAGTAGTTCCTTTGGGATGATGTGCACAACTGCTTATAACGTCGAAGTGCATTTTCTCTTTATTACTCTGATCTACCTTTGGGTATTAAGTAAATAGAGTAAGTATGCTAAGTCTATAATTATGATAAGCAATGGTGCCTCTTTCAAAATTGTGAATTGTGAATTTCATGGCCTCTGGTTTAAAACACGAACCAAATTTAATTGTTTGAAAGTTGTTGCACAATACTCAGGTGACCTCTTGTTGTATTGATGATGATGCAACCATTTTGGTCCTTTTTTTGGCATATCTAATTATTTAACTGTATACTTGTAGACTTTTTTTAAGAATATGCTATGGTATGTGGTGCACTTTTTTAAGTATTGTAAACTCTGTGTTGTTTATTTATTTTAAGGCTGCCAGGTCTTCTAAGAGAAACTCCATTCTTTGATGACTGACGGAAAAGCCTCATCATCCCCCACTGCTTAAGAACCCCTTATAAATCTTAATCACCAGCCATTAATCAGTGACCACTGTTACCAAAGCTCCAAGGTACATTTTTGACATTATTTTTTTCAGTCTCTGACTTTGTTTTAGAATTTAAATTTTTGCGTTTTTGCTAATTAATTCCTTAAAAATCAGTTAACTTCCTGTTTCTTAGCTAATTAGAGCTCATTAATTAGAGTTGAAAATTATTTTTAGCAGATAGCCAAAAACTCCAATATTTCAGCTTTCATTTCATTCAATTTTTTTTTTTTGCAATAATTCACTCATTAATTTTAACAAGTTTTGAAATCAATGTACTATAGATGAATTTGTACAAAAATTCAATAAACTGTTAGGATTAAGAGTTATCTCTAAATTATTTTTCATCCCTTATATAAGGACAAAAATAATTTTTTTTGCACTAGCATGTGAAAGATAAATAAATAATAGACATTTTCTGCAATTTTCATTTTATTTCATTTCATTAAATTTTAATTGTCTTAAAGACAATGGTTTATGATGAGCAAGAGTGCCAATTCAAAAATTTTGAATATTTTAGCCATATATATCTAGATCAATTTTTCAGATTTTATTCCAGATTTTTGAATTTTGAACCCATTAGTCAGTTTATTAATTTCTTCCAAAAGAAGCTGTTTTCCTTTGCTATTCACCTATAAAATATAAATGTATAGTTAATAAATTACTGAAAATTCTGATAGATAAATGAAGATACTCTACTTTTCTTCCTTAAATAGTACAATTAATACCATGAAAATAAAAACACTGTTAAATTTATCAACATTCAACATTGAAACTCGAAAAAATAAATCATTAATATACATGGAATTTAAATTAACAATGTTAAACATAACTATGACTGCCATTTCAGTGAATGTGGATGGAAACCGTTCTGGTAACAGCTCTCCATTGAGGTCACCAATGATATCCAGGAAATTTGGGAGCAACACCTTTTCTAAATTTTCTCATTCATCTGACTCTGTGGCATTAGGAGCAACAACATTATAAACAACCACCCAGCTCCTTCAGATCCACCATTGAGTTGTGGAAGCAGCTCCTCATTTGTTGCACCTTCCAGCTCCAGAAACCAATATAATTATGAACAATAAACCGTCTCCTTCAGAAAGCTAAAATCCAAAACAGAGTGCAAGTCTCCACCCTCTCCTCGATTTAGTCACAGCTGAGGTCAGTCTGAAATTGAATCAGCAGCTCCATGTTCTAAAGATCAAGATCATCATTACACCAATTTAGGAATATATGTGAGGGAAAAGTTTTACAATCAGGAAATTTGCGATGTAGCCTTCAAAGTAGGGGACAAACTAATAGCTGCCTATAGGATTGTGTTGGCCTCAGTGAAGCCCCCGTTTTGCCTGTATTTCCAAAAGGGAGTCTTTTCATCAAGAAGCAGTTGCCCTTAAAATTAAAAAAGTACACAGTGTCGGAAGAATCCATAATGTTATTTCTTAAGAGTTCTTGTACTGTGGAGAAATCAAGATCAAAGCAGCCATCATTTCCGACCTCCTTAAGATTCTTAAAGTGTTTAGAGAGTCCTGTGCCAGGATCTTGCAAAGTGGGTCCTTGTCTAATTCAAAAAAGGATCTGGTCTCTTTCACTTTGACAAAGATCTTTCCAATCACATTTAAGATGTCTGCGCAATAATCCATTTCCTCAATACCTTTTACAATCGGAAGAATTTTAAGCGGCAGTTCTTCATAACTTGCGCCATTTACATGATTCAGGCACAGGTTGTTTTATTTCCTGAACTTTAGAGATTGCATGCAAAGTCTGAATGGGATGTTTTTTGCTCTGTTATTTCTTGGATATACCATCACGACTATGAAATTAGAATACATTATTTAGAAGAACTGTTATCTTATGTGAGATTCCCACTGATGTCTCCAAAGGAGCTGTTCAGATGCTTTAAGGTCTTTCCTCCTTTGCGTATATATATATACTAATCATCAGAAAGTTGTGGACATGATCACTATGGCCAACTGGTAAGTACTGAAAATTTACAATAAAATAATAAACATACTGGTGTTACTGTAAAATTCAAAACATTGAATAGTCTTTTTCCACTGGGGGTTATAATTTCATGGAATAACAATTTCTGTTCAACCTTCGGGTAAAATTAGTATGTAACCCATTTCCTAGATTGAAGGTTACTATATGACTGTAAGATTACTTGAAGTATGCGGGCACAGTTTTGGTGAAAAAATTTTGACACCTGTGTGCATGACGCAGTATCTTATTGAGAAAGTTTTCCCACTTACATAATGGATTTGAGTGTTAATACTTATACTTTGTACATCACGGCAACAGCAGCAATTTAAATGTTATTATGTTCGTAGAAAAAAAAAAACAAGATGTGCTTGTGAAACAGTGCATGATGCCCCTGTATGGCAGCTTATGGCAAAGACCGTGGTTTCTTAAATGCAAACAAAACTCCAAGGTCAATGTCAAAATTGTCGGTATCAAGAGAAAGGTCTTTTCCTAAGGAATACACCTTTGAAATATAAAAGCTGTAGTACTAACTGTTCAAAAGTTGATAGCCAAGGTTAAGTTTTTTGAAAAGTGGGTCAAAGTATAAGGTCAAGGTTAAAAATATTTATACAAAATGATAAGTCTTCTCAAAATGAATACACGTGTGAAGTATGAAAGCCCAGTAGCAATAAATATTCAAAAGTTATGGCAAAAGTTAGTTTGGTATCGTACCTATTTGCGTCCGTCCTTGTGCACAGTCCATTGTGCGTCGTCCATTGTATGTTAACAGTTTAACATTCTCAGCTTCTTCTCTAAAATCACTGAACCAATTTTAGCATATAGCATCTGTGGGGAGTACATGTACTTTATGTCCCTGCCCCCTTGGGACCTGAAGCATGGGGTAAATCCACTAAAATTAATTCAATCTTTAAAATCTTCTTTATTCCCGGACATCAAGCAGTCAAACTGCCAGCATGATTGTAATCAGCATTGAGTTCTCTACCAATATTATGAAATTCATGGCCCCAGGGTCAGGGTTTCTGGTGTTAGGGTGGGGCTCTAATGATTATATAGCAAAAATACTTAAATTCTTTGAAAATTAATCTTTTCCTCTGCCCCTGGATACATGTATTATGAAAACAAACTATATGTATAGTTATGATGAGGAAGGTTGCCTCAACCTAAACTGTGAATTTTATGGCCCCTGGCTCAGGGGTTCTGGTGTTAAGGTAGGGGGCATTATTGATTATAGAGTGAAAATTCATTAATTCTTTGAAAATCTTCTCCTCACTTGGTTTTAAACCAAAGAACTTTGTACATAAGTATGATAGAGAAGGGGGCTTTTTCCAAAATTGTGAATTTTATTGGCCTCTCAGCCTCTGGGTCAGGGTTTCTGGTGTTAAGGTAGGGCTATATAAATGAGTATAATGAAAAAGCACTAATTCTTTGAAAATCCTCTTTGTTACTGGGTATTACGATGATGATCTAAGAACCTAGTTACATTGTAAATGAGCAAGCTTAAGGGTGCTTTTTCCAGAATTGTAAATTTCAAGGCCCTTTGGGCAGGGATGCTGGGTGGAGGTCGAATGATTTTATACTGAAAATAAATTACTTAATGCAATGTAATCTGCTTTTTTTGTTTAGTCGATGTCTTCTTATGCTTCAAATATTTGACTTTTCATACCAATTTAACACAATTTTGCGTTTACCAGGTGGGGTCTGCATTTTACAAGGGGGTTCCAAGGTACAATTGTAACTTTTTTCTTGCTTCAGTATACAAGTTTAATGACCCTGCAAATTCCAGGATGGGCCCTGACCCCCCCCCCCTCTACATCCGCGCATAGTTACTTATGGAATGGGTGCAAGGAAAAAAGCAAATTTATGGTTACACGAGGGAGGAAACTATTTCTTGAAGTGCCAGGGGAAATAGTTTTCTTCTCGGGGGGAACCATGAATTTAACATTTCCCTCATACCCATTCCATATTTTTTTATTATACCAAAACAGTCATTAGGCAAATTAAATCGGCTATGCAAACATGCAGATACACCTACCACCTTGCCAGTCAAAAGCGTTGGTATAATGAACAAATGGTAGAGGAAACGAACATCAAACTCTCCTTGTCCCATTTCTTTAACATCTGGAGATCGGAATTACCACATATCGCTATCCCCAAAGTAAGAAATATGTTTCACATATTCATGTTACATGCACAATGCTGCTGAAATATAGTAATATTGTCAGAGGACAGTAATGCCCTATTATAGATCAGTTCTTTACTCAAAAATAAAGTACAAATTCTTTGGAGAAGTTAAGGTTAGACAACACATTCCTCAAGAATTCCTAAGAATTTGTCATTGAAGGATAGGTACTCAAACGAGATTCCTCACAAGAAATTAGAGTACCTTACCAGGCATTTGGACAAAATATCACAGGGTCATATTTATTATATTACCCTTATAGGTAATCTTCAGACTTCTGAATGGCCTATATCAGCATCTTTGGTGTAACCTATTCGAGAGTTGTCCCAAAATTTCGTAGACAGAACTCATATCTTTTAAAGAAATCAATATGTCTTTATAAAATCTTCAGGGTAGATAAAGCGTGTTCATGGCAGATAAATTACGAAGTTTTATCATGTTTACTTGAAAACTTTTCAAGTAATAACATTTAAAGTGATATCGTTCTCTAACACCCGGACCAATCTTCAACGTCAAAAAATACAAATGTCAAACATTTATAACTGGTACATTTCTGTAAAAGTGAATTCAGGATCAAAACACTTGAGTATGGAAGCCATAGCCCTAAACATTCAGAAGTTATGGCCAGGTTAATTTTTTAAAAGTAGGTCAAATGTCAAGGTCAAAGGGTCAAACATTCTTGTTATCAAATGAAAGGTCTTGTCGAAAGGATTAAATACGTGAAGTATGAAAGCACTAGCCCTAACCCTTTAAAAGTAATGGTCAAGGTTTGCTTTTATAAAATACATTAAACTCAAAGGTCAAGGTCAAAGGGTAAAAGTACTTATATTCAATGAAGGATCTTTTCATTAGGATTCCTTATATGAAGTATGAAAGCCCTATCCCTTATCGTTCAAAAGTTATGGCCAAGGTTAAAGTTTTTTCACAGGTACAAAAATCTACAAGGTCAAGGTCAAAAGGTCAAGGTTGTTGGTATACAATGAAAGGTCTTGCAACAAATAATACATGTACATATGTGAACTACAAATGTCCTGGTACCTACTGTTCAAAAGATATGGCCAAACTAAAAGTTTAAAATTTTCATGTAAAAGTGGGTCAAACTCCAAGGTCAAGGTCAAAAGGTCAAATTTGGTGGTACCCAAAGAAAGGTCTTGCCACAAGGAATACACAATATGAAAGTCGTGGCTCCACTAAATCAAAAGTTATGGGAAAGGATCAAGTTTTTGGGGACAAACAGACAAACAGACAGACGGACTACTCCACTAATTAAATTCTGTCATTGACACTGAAGTCAATGACCTTGTGACCTTGACTGTGACCTTAATGCTAAAAATAGATATTTTTGAACTTTCGCCATGACTTTTGAACCATAGGAGATTATGGAGATATAGACTTCATATTTGGTATGCATACTCCACTAATAAAGTTCTTTCAAATAACATAAGATCAATGACCATGTGACCTTGACTGACCTATATGCTAAAAATAGTTTTTGTAGCTTTGTTGCCGCCGGGCGCAGTGTTTCACAAACACATCTTGTTTTATATATAATACCTGGGCCAATAGATACAAAAAATATATTTAAAGAAGAGCTTTTCTGATCACAATTTGTCTGTCTTCCGTTTAGCTGTAGTAAATACCGTATAAGTGGAAATTTGATTGAGACGCAAATTTTATAAGCGATTTGTAAAAACTGGCATAAACTTAAATTCATAATTTTGACCTCTCCAAAACCGCTTGGTTAAATTTCAATCAAACTTAATTGCCACAAAGCATTCTTGGGGGAAGGGGATTCTAGTTTGTTCAAATGAAGGGGCCATGCCCCAATTTAAGGGGAGATAATTGAGAATTAATGAAGATTTGGTGCCATGATTTAAAAATCTGTGCCCGGAAAAATGAAACTCATGGGGAAGCATCCTTAGGCAGTGTAGATTCAAGTTTGTTAAAATCTTGACCCCTGGGGGTAGGGTGGGGCCACGAGGGACGATCAAAGTTTACTTAAAAAATAAGGTATCATTTTAAAAACAGTGTATTATTTAAAATTGGAATTATTCTGATCATTGGAATTTGGGGTTTTCAAGAAAAAATCCCTTAGTTAGACTAACTTAGACAACTAACAAGAATTTCCATTGCATTTTGTGTTAGTATTTGACTAACTTAGTTAACTAACACAGAATTTCTATTGCAAATTGTCTTAGTATTTGACTAACTTAGTTAACTAACATGAATATCCCTAATAAAATTTGGCTTAGTTTCAGAATTTAAGTTTTTTTTCTATTTATTTCATAATTATTTTGTGTTAATTTATTTTATTTGTTTCTGGAATGTTGTTTGTGCTGGTGTTCTTTTTTTTCTTTGCATGCATTTTGTTTTTTGGACTTAGCCTAAAGTCAAGGCTTAGTCAGATTTTTGTCAGTATCAGCAGGGTTAGTTAGCGCACGCGTAAAATTGGGTTAGTCATGCCAGGCACAACTAACCCCCTACTGCGCCTGCCCGCTACTTTCTAATCGTAGATTATGATAAAAAACGTTCAAATTAACATCCCATCGTGAATAATGTTTAGTAAATACTCTCAAAAGATTCCAGAATCCTCACCAGCTTGCGTAAATTTCGTAACTCGTAATGTATTTCACACTCAAACGCCGAGGAAGGTCGGGTCATTTAGTTGTCTCCAATTTTTCACTAACCTTGCAGTTTCATTCGAAAAATCCCATCCTTCGCGTCAACATTGCTAAGAAAATGCTGTAGTAAATAAAAATATGTTAACAATAGGAAAATATGCTTTGAAACGCGGAGAAACACGAAAATATGTAGCCATCCTTCGATCTAAACACAGCCAGTGCAGACACAGCTCGGCGTCACTTCCGCTGTGACGTCAGATTCATTCGTATTCAATCGTAGCTACTCGGCTATTTCCGAAATCCTCTTCGGGTCTTGTTCTTCTATACGGAAAAGAACGAGTTTGATCCGACCGCCCCTCCACTATGTAAAAGGAATATTGGGGTTTCATTTGTAATATTCTTTGGACAGTCTTATCCAATATTTTAGAAAATGTTAATTAATAAATATACATAAATTCTTGTGACGAGATTACTTCGAAACACGTTTATATTAGATTTAATCCATAATATTAACGTACCTTTCTTTTGCAGCTTAACGTTACATCACAGGTATATAACTCTGTCTCTCTAATTGTTCACAAAACTGTTTGTTCGTTTCAATGTTGAATTTAGTTTTTTCTTGGTGAAGGTAGTTTATGTTCAGATGTAATAATTATTCTAAAAAAATATTTTGATATAGGAATAAAAATCTGGTAGTGTAGGGAGACATCCCTTTATGATACTGGACACATATAACAGAATGTTTACGATACTACAAAAATTTCCAATATTTAAGCTAAAACTAGCCTTTCTGTTTTAGAATCAGAGGGTACGGATTTTTAATAAAGGTTTGGTTTTGGATTTTTTAGTAGTAATGCTTTGTGAATATGTCACAGAAGAATATGTTAATCAGAAATGTCAAAGAACCCTTGGAGTGCGGAACACGGAAGATGGGGGGGGGGGGTCACGTCCCCAGGCACATGTGATGACGAGTGCGAAACATGAGTCTATGCCATTCATCCAAATAAATCAGGATACTTCAATCCATAATAAACATTCAAATAAAAAAAAATCATTAACTTTCTTGTATCATGTCCAATACAACCTCATGTCACATAGTTTTTGTCATTCAAGTGACCGCATGGATCATATCTCCTTCCTTAATACAGTATTTTAAATATACACATTTTACGTTTGTGCGTTCATGAGAAAGGACGTCGGATTTCAGAAGTCCAGCTTAATATAAACACGGATTGTAAAGAAATTCACAAAAAACCTGTGAATATTACAGAAGAAAAATTCGAAATTGTAGAAGGAAAATTCAGGTGTTATTCGAAAATCAAGAAAAAAGATACCCGTTGATCATTTCACATATTCAAGAGCTGTGACATTCACGACAAATCTGTATCAGGGTCAATAACTCTAAACCTGTGGATGAAGTACAGCTGCACTTTATTCTAGTTGAGCAAAGAACAGAGCAAAGATGGATTATTCTGCTAAAATGCAATATTACAATATGTGTGAATAATTTAAGGGTGAAACGATTACACGTGTAAACGGCGACGTTTCGATTAAATGCTCTAAACGTTTACAAATTGCGTAAACGTTTACACGAAGGTTAATTTCAATGTCTATGAGAAAAAAAAACATTTCATCCAAATAAGTTGTTTTATTTTATATTTACTGAAGAAAACACTCTGTGTGTGTTACAAACATTCTTTTTCTACCATAATTGATACCGGAAACGTAATATTATTTTAAAACAAAACTATCTGAAACCAATATGGTCTTACATATTTAATTCTGATTTCCGAGTAGCGGAAGCTAGCGATGTATTATTTTAATTTTCCAATTAAATGTTCTAAAATAAATAACCTTATTTGTTGCTTTTCATTGATAAGAAAATAAAAAGTATCAGCCTATTATAATGTTGAATATAGAGCTTTGAAAAATTTAACGTAGACCGAAACCCTCAATATTATCGTATTATATTTTCATTACTACCTCGTTTCAGTTTTTGACACATCCTACTCTTTTGTCATAAAAACCAACAAAATAAACAGTAATGACAACTCATACTTACATTATAGTGAAAGAATGGTTTATTGAATGAGTGTTTCATGAGTTAGTAGCCATAAAAATTCAACACATAAAAATCTCCCGTTTAAACGGTACCGTTTCGTTTACTGCTGCTCGTTTAAACGTTTACAAAATTCAGTAAACGTTTCACCCTTATGTGTGATATTTTGATATATTTCTGTATGGAATTCATGTCAAAAACTTGATTTCTCGTTGCGATTGGTCGAATATTTGCAGGGTTCCGTAAAAGCATTTGGTAGTTTGTAATACGCACTGTAATTATACCCCCCGCTTGAAAAGTGGGAGGTATATAGTAATCGGTATTTCCGTCTGTCCTCCGTCCGTCTGTTACACTTTGGGGTACCCATCTCTTATCTGCAACACCTCTTATACTACTAAATGAAATTTAATGAAACTTTCACAGAATCTTGATTACATATTGCCATTGTGCACCTCCTATTTTACTTTTTGATCTGACATATATTTTGGATTTTCCAGAGCAAAACATGGACACTATCATTATATTCATATGGGAGGCGGGGGGTATCATTTAGTGAGCTCATTGCTCACAGTACCTCTAGTTTATGTTAAAGACTTATATTTCACTTGCAGAAATTTTGTCTTTGTACATAACAAAGCCCATTTCATTCTGTAATTCAGATTCAAAATACATGTAATTTAAAATGATGAAATTGCCTTGGTGTTCAATAATCTATTTACACGGCACATGTTTTCCTGGCTCCGCCCATCGGTTTGTATATCCAGTTATTGTACACTTTACTTCAAATGTAAAACACCGCAGCCATGACACATAATGTCAGTGTCTTTTTTAAAAAAATTACTTCAAATGTAAAACACCGCATCCATGATACATTATGTCAGTGTCTTTTTTTAAATGAAGAAAAATGTTTCAAATTCAGTGTTCGATGAGAAAATATGCATGTAATACCTTGTACATCCCCCTCCCTAATTCCCAGTAAACACCAACCCCTCATATTTGGTTAGAAAATTCTTTTGTCAATTGGTCAATAACGACTATAGCATAATCAACATTAACTTCTATTGTTATACCTTTAGAAATTTTTTCCTACAAAATCTATTCTAAAAAAACTCTAATGTTCTGCTGAGCAGGCATAAAAAAAAGATGTTGGACCGCCGAGTGAGATGTTGGACCGTTCGATGAGATGTTAGACCGCTTATGTCACAGAATGGGCGGTGTCTAATCCCATTTTCATTCGTTGATGTTCAACAGTAACAACACATGCACGAAAGTCAGTACAAAATGCATGTATGTCCAAAAAAAAAACAATCAATGAAAAGTATAACAAAAAATTTATTGACCTCGTTTGACGGCAAAATGGGTTTTGTCCACCCTATAAACCAGACTTTTAAGTATCCTATGCATTAAATTACAGTCCTTGGACCGAAAATCCAATGGTTACACTCTCCATTGCGCTAGGTTAGAGAAAATTCGACCCAAACATATGAAAAACTCTAAAACAGGCATCTAAAAGTGACAAAGTATAATTTTTTGGCTTAGATCTCAATATTGATGAACGTAGAAATTAATCTGCAATTGTTGTGTTGGGCAGTTTTGCACGTTTAGATTGAATAGCTGGGAGAGGTCTTTTAACAGTCAAATGTTTCTTTCTAAAGTAAAAAAAAAAAAAATATTTTAACATTTTTATCAAATATCTGATGCTTTGAAAAGTGAGTTTTACCTTACTGTATTCATTCTTGAAAACCATTAGATAAGAAATTCAAACATCTGTGGATTACTGCTTGTTGCGTATCAGTATAGTTCTACATGGATGTGTTCACACAGCTTAAAATCTTTGACCAAGTCAGGCAAGTTTATGAATTCAAAATAAGACTTGAAATAAGACGAAGCATATTTTTCTATGAGTAGTCCTTCAATACAATCAAGGTCATTTGTAATTGGGCCGAAGAATTTCAAGTTCTGAAAACATATAAAAATGAATTCCTTTGTGCAGGTCAGTTGAATGACCCCTGCCTGACACCATCCCCCTCTATCCCAGCATCTCTTCAGTCTTGAGCTTTAAAGTCATGTAAAACTTCTATCCGATCGTATGATTATATTGACACCTTCATTTTTAGTCACAATGTTGATCGTTTCCTTCAAAAGCAAGAACGAGCCGTCCTTCCTTGTATTTTATAAAATAATTGTTCGAGTGCTGCCAAAAGTAAAGTGTACCACGACTTATACTATTGCTGTCAGTGTATGAATAAGACCCCCCCCCCTCTTTCCATTTCTTTTTAAGGTGGGTTGGCTTAGCCTCCCTCACCCACCTCCACCCCCTTAATTTTCTACAAAGATAGATATCATTGAAGATTTGGGCGTAGTTTAACACACACACCCTCTCTCTCACACACACCCTTCCAACTTTCAACAGACACAGTGCAGTTTATATTAAATTAGCGTTAAAAAAAAAACAGCATTTGAACAATCTTACATGTGCTCTTCCAAAATACTAGGAAATAACAAAATATGTATGTTGCAGATACCAATAAACTCTCTCTCACACACAATTCTTAGTAAAATGTTGAACTCATTGTCACCATTTTATATTTTATGACGCGCTCATACTTACATGCATTTATATTGGAACAGGTATATATTGGAGTAAAATTCTTGAGAATTCTTCTCTTAAATGTATGAAAATAGAATTGCCTTTGAACATTTAAACAAAATTGTAGTCAAAAGGTTAGTCCGAAATACCTGACGTTTTACAGGCTTTTTGACGATTTTGATATCTTACGTGCAAGGAAATTACGGCGCCATAAGAAAACAGGATAGTTCATTTTTTGATACTTGCAAACCGAACTAAATGCCGAAATCAGAATTTATATAAAAACAAGAGGCCCAGGGGCCACAGCGCTCACCTGAGCACAATAACTCCCCCCCCCCCCCTCCAGGCATTCATCATTTGAACAAATTAGAATCTACACTACCTGAGGATGATTCCATATAAATATCACAAATCATAGCTTTGAAGTACTTGAAAAGAAGATTTTAAAAGTTTCTATATAATTTTTATACTTGAACAAACTTGAATCTACACTACCTGAGGATGATTCCACATAATCTCTCCTGGCCCAGTGGTTCTTGAGAAGAAGATATTTAAAGATTTTTCCTACATATTCCTTTGTAAAACTTGGGTCGGCCATTTTGGCCCCACCCTTGCCCCGGGGGTCATGATTTGAACAAACTTGAATCTACACTACCTGAGGATGATTTCACATGAGTTTCATCTTTCCTGTTCTAGTGGTTCTTGAGAAGAAGATTTTTAAAGATTTTTCTTATATCGATGTAAAGAAAATATCTCTACACACCATCTTTCCTGGTCCAAATTTTTAAAGACTTGCAAGATATTACTAAATACACGAAATCAGCGGTTCTGGAGAAGAAGATTTTTTAAAAATGCCATAAATTTTTCACAAAATCTCCCCTTGGAAGGGGGCGTGGCCCTTCATTTGAACAAACTCGTGTCCCCTTCACCCAAGGATACTTTGTGCCAAGTTTGGTTAAAAAACAAATTTTGATCAGAAAAACTCACTTGAGCCTTCGGCTCAGGTGAGCTAAAAACATTGCTTTAGTACTCACCAATATCGATGTAAAGAAAATATATCTATACATTTCGTCAAAGGACTTGCAAGATATTAAAATGCACGAAATGATGACAAATCTCGACAGTGTGATAAAATCTTTTCAACGGATTGTATGTTTTATAAATGAACAATAAAAACTATATTGGTGAGTACTTTATGTATTGTACTATTGTTAGCTTGTGACTTCGAAATTTAATTCGGTTCGCAAATATCTAAAATCAACTCGAGAATGCCGCCTCCACTTGGAGGCGGCGATTTCCCAGTTTTCGTAATGGCGCAGGTTCTGACGTTTTCCTGGCATGTAAAATAGCAAAATCGTAAAAAGCCAGGAAAACGTAAGATTTTTCGGACTATCAAAAGGTGTAAATACTGAGTTATCATTCTGACCATCGTACTTATCCCTCCATATTCTTCCTCCAAACTAGTCAAAGACCACAAAATATTGATGGATAGATATTGGTACTGATTGCTAAACTATAGAAAAAAAATGCTAAGATTGTCCAATTAATTTATATTTGTGATCAATGGAGAAATAAAATATGTTTAAGTCGATAACACGTTCTATTTAAGGAATCACTAGTTATAGTAGACCATCTCTCACCAGAGGGCGCGCTCCGTTAACGTTTACACATGTGTTGGAACGGAGCGTAAAACGCCCTCTGGTGAGAGATTGGTTAGTAGAGTGCTGGTACTCCTGGGCAGTCACAGTTTTACGAATGGAGATGCAGCAAAGAAATCAGAGGCGTCAAATATTTTAAAACATGGAAGCAAGAGGATCAGCCAGGAGACTTCAACATGTTCATGAGCAGTAGTCGGTCTTCACGTGTGTAATTAACTTCAAAAAGCTTCGATGGACGATTAAATATTCTCTAAACAGAAGCCTCTATAATGAACTGATCAACACAAAATGGATTCTCTGAAAAGCGTATATACATACCACCATACTAGTAATAATTATGTCTAAAAATCGGACAGGTTGACGGACGGACAGACAGACAAAATGATTGTTAAGATGCGTGCATATACGAACTCGTTTACTACTAGTTGAAGGATCTTTGATGGGGGGGGGGGGGGTCATTTATATATTTTGGAGCAAATGAGTTTAACAATGGTGTCATATAGTATATTTTGTATTTACTTCCACTCGGAAAATTCAAAATAAACGGAAACAATACTTCCATGTTAAATCCCTTAAAATATAAATTTTAAACTAGAAACAGAATACATTAATTTTTCATATTTATGTATTTATTGGTTATTATTAAGTCTGAGTTTATTTAGTCATGATCAAGACCATTTTCAAGGTCAAGAATTGGGTACGGAAAACGGAACCGGAAATATCCGATGCCGTACATGTGGTGGTAAAATATGGATGATTGGAAACATTATGAACGTCTAGTATTCGATATCCTTAATATGAGCCACATAGTCAAGGGTTTCTGATCCAGGAGCGGCATGAGCCACTGAGCGAATAAAATCCACAATCTGAATTTTCTTGAAAATATGGGATTTTCCCACTAATTTCACTTTATACTTTACAATCAGTTTGTTCTGTTTTGCACATATATGATATTCATTAAATCCCCGTTTCAGATATTTGTGGATTCCTCAACACCCCTGTAGACGTAATAAAATTAATTGATAAAATAATCTTTTCTTCCTCGATATGCATCTTCTTCTAAAAAATCTCCTTAAAGTCTGTGTGGGGATTTTTTCTTCTTCTAGTATACCATTCAGGACCAATTGTAGATGTACACTATACTACTGCTGCTTTCTGAAGAATAGCTACAAGTCGAGGCTTACCTCACATAAACCTAACGTTACTTATTTTCCTTATATAAAAATATATTTAAAAATCCATACCTAATACACAGTCCTTATTTTTCCTTTATAAATAATAAACCCCGTACCTAATAATGTATATTAGGTATGGGTTATATATATATATATATATAAGAAAAAATAAGTAACGCCAGGTGCTAGTGGCTTAGCTTGAACAAATCTCTGGATACTGAAGAATGGTACTATACATATGATTAATTTGGTGTCGTAATAATAATTTATATAGAAAGATTTAGTACAGGTACAATATGCAAGTGTTTGGTATTTATAAACAAGATTATTCAATTATTCTGGTAAAGAAGAAATGTACCCATATATGCGGATATAGGTCTAGTGGAGTGCATGGTTCCGCCCCCTTCTCTGTTAATTTTGAGGATTATTTATTTTACAGTGTGAAAAAAAATATTCTAGGCGAATCCCCTTCTCGTCATCTCGGGAATCTCAACCCCTATAGATTGTAATGTCAGATAATTTTTAAGCTTTGCAAGATATTTATGAAGAGATATATGAAATTAAGGCAAATAGTCAGATTAATACGTCAGCCCCTTTTATCCCCCCCCCCCAATATTATAAGGTCTATTGTACTTTATTTTATAATAGGATGGACAGTTTTGGATAACCCCTTCCACATGGGGAAAATACCTTGTTCTGCACACGGCAACCGTGCAACGGGTAAATACTTTGTCCAGGTTTAGTAAAACCACTCCTTGAATTTGAAGTTATTGAATGTATAGACTAAATCAAGTAAAAGTGAACCCCACCCCCCTTTTTTATATATAGAAAACATCGATTTGTGTTAAGTTGGAATAAAGATTTATATTTTATAGCTATATGAAGCTCTGGAAGTCAACAATACTTGGTTTAGTATATTCATTTTAAAACTCTGCAAATTCCTGGGGGTTCCTGACCCAAAAAGTACGTCAACGACTATACCCTATCTGACCCAAGAAGCTTAAGTCAACGACTATTCCCTATCTGCTTTGCTCGTATATTTAAAGTTAGAAAATATCAATATGGGTAGGTCATTTCAAAAAAATTTAATGAGAATACATGTATGTTGGAAAAAATCTCGTCATGTATACAAGAAGGCCTTGATCATTGACGGATGCAGAAAAGGGGGGGGGGGGGTCCGGGGGTTGGACCCCCCTTTAGTTTTGTAAACACACACATCGAGAGAGAGAGAGAGAGAGAGAGATACAGAGAGAGACATATTTTTTCTATAAAATGGATATTTACATAAATACGTCTAATAATTTGAAAATATGAAAAATCTCTGTCCTTTCTGCTCGCTAGGTCTGTAGATTATCGCGTATTTGCTTTAAATTCCGTCGTGTACATTCACAACCCCGGCTCAGGGCTCCGAACATCTACAAGTAATATGCAGGGAAGATTTCAGAATATATATATACCACTTTTGGACCTTTTTCAGAAGTAACTTACTTTTAGAAGTATGCATAAATTGTGACACGATAGCGGTGTTTTTCTTTGAAGTTTACTGTATTAGCAATGATATCCAGAATATATATATACATTTTGGACCATTTTCAGAAGTAACTTACTTTTAGAAGTATGCATAAAATATTTTTTAATCAATGAAGAGAAAAGTTTATTATGTTAGCCCGCCCACTTTATAACTTTACTATGCAGATGGAGGGGGCATCCCAGTATATATATTTCCACGGAAAATAATCTCTTGCTGTGGTTTTGATTAATATTTGATTTGGAAGTTCCCTCACGGATTTTTATTTTCACGTTTTTTGTTGCCGGAAAATACGCAGAGTGGATGTTTTCGAACATTTGCAAGTAATGTACCGCGATTTTCCTTTTACAGAAAAAGTTTTTTACAGAAATTTTGACATTTACCCACCCATACCGGGTATTTCCCCACACCCTGCCAAAGGGATTTAAAAGTGTGCTGCATAGTTTTGTTTTGTTTTTTTGTTGTTTTTTTTTTGCACGGACTTGAATTGGCCGTGATGTGATTCTATGCATAAGTACTGGGGGCACCGACCTAAACCCCTTTCAAAAATTGCTGGATCCTCCCCATGCATGTTGATTATTCATATTTAGGCAATCACCTGAGATTCACTTTCTCCACTGTCAAATTAAAATAAAAACATGGGCATTCTTTAAAGAGAGAATTAAAATAATAAAAAGAATGCAATACACACTGTATTAAAAAAAAAAGTATAAGAATTGGCCTATACATAATTCAAAAATGATCCTCCCACATGATGTTGATTATTCATATTTAACAAATGTCAAATTAAAATAAAAACATTTTTTAAAGAGAGTACGGAGTTTATAAAAGTACATGTATACCATTTAGAATAAATCCTTTTTAGTCTCTCCCCAAATATTTTTTTATAGAACATCACCGTGGAAAGAAGCATAGTTCGATGTGTAACAATTTTGTTAAATTATACATCAACCTTTCCCCCCTAAATTCAAGATATAGACTATAAATTAATTGTTCCCCAAATTAGCTGCAGAACTGTAGCTCTCTGCTTGAGAAAATTCGCAGAGATAAAATAGAGAGCTACAGTTCTGCAGCTAGCCTCATATAAATAAAAAAAAGGTGAAAATCATTTTTTAAATGTTACGATTTTTAGCGCTTTTTAAAGACAGAACTGTTAAATTAGTGTGTTTCATCTAATTGAAAACAACCATCACCCGGACAAACTAAAACTAAACGTAAAAAAAAACGAAATGCCTAATAAACAAACGATTGGGAGTGAACATGGTGAACACTTAGATCGACAGAAATAACTGTGATGTAAGCTGTAAAAGAAAGGTACGTTATTTAATTGTGCATAAGAATTAATATGTACGTGTTTGGAGGTAATCTCATCATAAGTCTATGTATATCTATTAATTAACATTTCATAAAATTGGATAACGCAAAGTAATAAACAAATGAAACCTCAACATTTTACACAATGCAGGGACGGGGGGGGGGGATCACCTATTTAATTCGGTAAAGGAGGAGTAAAGGATAAGATATGGGTACCCTAAAGCGTAATAGACAGACACTCCAATTACTATATGCCCTTCCACATTTCAAGTGGCGGTTAATATTATCCTGTTGTTTTGCATGCATATGTAACAGGTCAGCACGTATTATACATGCTCACGCCTTTACCTTTTGTAGAGCTCTACATGTTCTATGACGTAACAATGCAATAATACGTCATTTTTTCTCCCAAAACTCAAGATTTGCACCCTAAAATGCGTCTCTTAACTGACAGTGAAATGATATAAGCGGACCTTAGATCTTCAATCTTTTTCGTTTCATTTAAGCACTGAAACATTGTAGTATCGTAAACATTCTGTTATATGTGTCCACCATCATAAAGGGGTGTCTCCCTACACTACTAGATTTTTATTCCTATATCAAAATATGTTTTTTAGAATAATTATTACATCTGAACATAAACTACCTTCACCAGAGAAAAAAACTAAATTCAACATTAAAACGAACAAACAGTTTTGTGAACAATTAGAGAGACAGAATTATATACCTGTGATGTAACGTTAAGCTGCAAAAGAAAGGTATACGTTAATACTGTGGATTAAATCTAATATATACGTGTTTCGAAGTAATCTCGTCCCAAGACTTTATGTATGTTTATTAATTAACATTTTCTAAAATATTGGACAACACTGTCCAAAGAATATTACGAATGAAACCCCAATATTCCTTTTACATAATGGAGGGGCGGTCGGATCAAACTCGTCCTTTTCCGTATAGGAGAACAAGACCCGAAGAGGATTTCGGAAATAGCCGAGTAGCTACGATTGAATACGAATGAATCTGACGTCACAGCGGAAGTGACGCCGAGCTGTGTCTGCACTGGCTGTGTTTAGATCGAAGGAGGCTACATATCTTCGTGTTTCTACGCGTTTCAAAACGTTTTCCTATTGTTAACATATTTTTATTTAGCCTACTACAGCATTTTCTTGGCAATCTTGACGCGAAGGATGGGACTTTTCGAATGAAACTGCAAGGTTAGTGAAAAATTGGAGACAACGAAATGACCCGACCTTCCTCGGCGTTTGAGTGTGAAATACATTGCGAGTTACGAAATTTACGCAAGCTGGTGAGGATTCTGGAATCTTTTGAGAGTATTTACTGAACATTATTCACGATGGGATGTTAATTTGAACGTTTTTTATCATAATCTACGATTAGAAAGTAGCGGCGCAGGCGCAGTAGGGGGTTAGTTGTGCCTGGCATGACTAACCCAATTTTACGCGTGCGCTAACTAACCCTGCTGATACTGACAAAAATCTGACTAAGCCTTGACTTTAGGCTAAGTCCAAAAAATAACATGCATGCAAAGAAAAAAAAAGAACACCAGCACAAACAACATTCCAGAAACAAATAAAATAAATTAACACAAAATAATTATAAAATAAATAGAAAAAAAACTTAAATTCTAAAACTAAGCCAAATTTTATAAGAAATATTCATGTTAGTTAACTAAGTTAGTCAAATACTAAGACAATTTGCAATAGAAATTCTTGTTAGTTAACTAAGTTAGTCAAATACTAACACAAAATGCAATGGAAATTCTTGTTAGTTGTCTAAGTTAGTCTAACTAAGGGATTTTTTCTTGAAAACCCCAAATTCCAATGATCAGAATAATTCCAATTTTAAATAATACCAAAAACAGCTGACAACTAAAAAACAAAAAACAAAAATAAATTTTAAAAAAAAAGAAACCTTTGCACCACACTCTAAAATCCTTTTTGGGGGTAGAGAGGGCTTCCTGTAATTTTCTGTTTGTGCGGTGCATTATATACATTCAATTAATGCTTGAATCTGCGTATTTTCCTGCAACAAACACTGTGGAGGGAGCTTCCAAATCAAAATATTAATTAAAACTACAGCAAAAGATTTAATTCTCAGAAAAAAATGAACCCTCGATCCATCTGCATAATACGGGGACCTTTTAAACCTTTCTCTTCATTGATTAAAAATATTTTATGCATACATCTTAAAGTTATTACTTTTGAGTGTTTTGACGATGGTACAAAAATGGTATAGCTAAAGTTCGCCAGAATTTTTTTCGCATGTTACTTGTGATTGGTCGATGCCCTTAGCTGGGGTTGAGAAGGTACACGTAGGAAAGCAAATACATGAAAATCTACTGATCTGGCAAGATTTTTCATTTTTTCAAATTATTAGACTTATCTAAAAATCCTTATTACAGAAATCTCTCTCCCTTTCTCTCTCTCTCTCTGTACTAAAATGAAGGGGGGTTTGAACCCCCGAACCCCCCTCCCCTCCAATGGATGAGGGTGTCTCAAAATGGATACCAGTGTGTGGGGTTTGGTGGGTGAGGATGGGGTGAGTAAGTGTGTTTACTAGTATTAATTTTTAGTATTTTTTATTCATCTTTTATAGAAATCAAGATTTTCCAAATGCAACACTTGCATGTATATCAAAATAAAACTAGGACAGACAAGAAATAATATGAAGAAAGGAAGCTTTTGATGACAAAAAGAGATGTTCATTTAAAGAAACAAAAGTAAGTGAAGATGAAAATGAATTTTTCACCAATCAGTACCAAAAAGAATCAAGAAAATGAATCCGTATTAAAAATAAAAGTTGACATCTCTTTCATATCCATACTTGTTTGTATACAGCCAGGAAAGACAGAAATACTACAAACACATCAGTAAGGCCAAAACACATCCTTCAAATACCTTTCCATTATCATTGATGGGATGGACCATTACCAAAACAAAGTTACCAAATTTTGTTCATTCTAGCAAGCTGACGAGCGCTATGTGGAACTTCGTGTACGTCTGGTAAGTCTGTGTTGATATTTTTATTTGTCATAGAAATTAATCTCTAAATTGCAACTGAATTAAAACAAAAAATAAATGAATCTTTTTCTTTCACATAGGTCCGGGTCATCGTCCATGGTATTAGTATTCACGGGTTTTTTGATTTGTTTGAATTTAGCCATTCAACAAATTTAACCATATCTATACTGTTGCAAGTCTTCCTTTTGCTAAAAGACTCCCTCCCTGACGTGTTGTACCTCCAGATGGACAATTGCACTGTGCACGGGAAAACAAAAACAGGTATGTGAAGTACACACCCTAGTCTTGTTCCATGTGAATTCTAAAAACTCCGAGAAAAAATTTCAAAAACAGTATTAAAAACAGTAGAAACACATTTTTTTTCAAGTGGCCCTCAAACAATTAATACCCGGATAAATGAGTGCATGGCCATAAATTTTCACATGGGGAAAATAAAACTAATACATTCAGTGTACTTGTGCTCCTGTAAGACATAGTGAGAGCTTAAATGTCTTTGCATGTTTACCCGTGGGTAGCAAACTTTGAATAGTGTTATCATTGTCAATAATGAAAATTTATATTTTCCAGATACCTGTTGGCATTTATGTGCTACCTTGTAGAGTGTGGCATTTTTAGGAAGGTCAAAATTTCGTTTTTAATGGTGGGCCACACTCATGAAGATGTTGACCAGGTTTTCTCAAGGTACTATATTTCTTTCCTTCTCGAACGTGATATTCTTCGGAAATTTTTTATCCTTTGAACACAGCTGGTAACAGTTGTACAAAAATTCACCGATGATTATAATACGTGTTGAAATGATTTAAATTAATGGTTAAAGATAATATCCACTTTTGGAATTTCAGATTCAGTCACTGGTTATCGAAGTACGCCACCTTGACCCTCCCGAAGTTGATGGCTGCCTTCAAGAAGTTTTACACGCCAGCCCCTACCAGTGTGAGGACGTCATCACTTTTCAACATCGCAGAATGGAGCACCCCTTTCATTAACTCGATCAAGAAACCACTCCTGCCCCCAAGTGTTTAAAATCACGAGAAATGATTCTGGTAAAGCCGTCTTGAAATGGAAGAAATGGTCAACCGATAAGGTAAAATATAAAGAGTTTGTCTATCGAGCACATAGTTTAAGAAAAGGCAAAACATTCAATAAAAGATTTTTGAAATTGGCAAATATGAACAGAGAGAATTAGAGAATGTAAATGTGAGCGCCGATTTCTTAGATGCTTGATAAGGAAATTGTTACACAGAAAGATTCCAATTTAAAGTTCGTTTTAAAAATATTGGAAAAAAATTATTAAACAATATTTTAATAATTACATGTATCGTTCCTGGCTGAAGAGCGGATATTTAAGATAACAAAACAGCTAGTTGAGCAATAGGAACATGTATTAGTACATAAATGCATTACTAATACTACATGTAAGCAATATTGTTATATTGTTATCATCATAATTTGTGAAGACTTTATTAAATTCTACTCCATAGACATAGAAGGATTTTTGGTCATTTGAGTCACTCAGGTGACCTATTGCTATCTGTTTTCGTCCGTCGTCGTACGTCGTTCATTGTCAATCGGTCGTAAACTTTTGAACATTTATAGCTTCTTTTCTGCAACCACTCAACCAATTTCAACCAAATTTGGCATACAGCATCTATAGGTGAAGGGGAACAAAAATTTTGAATTTCAAGGTCCCTGCTCCCCTGGGGCTTGAGGGGTGGGGTCAAAACCTCTAAAATTAATGCAGTCTTTAAAAATCTTCTTTACTCCTGGACATCAAGCAGTCAAACTGTTAGCATGAATGTAATGTCCATTGAGTCCTCTACAAAAATTGTGAAATTTATGGCCCCGGGGTGAGGGGATCTAGTGCTAGGGTGGGGCTCTATTGAGTATATAGTGAAAATACATTATTTCTTTAAAAATATTCTTCTCTGCTCCTGAGTATTAAATAAACTAAGTAAGTACATAGTTATGATGGGGAAGAATGCCTCTTCCAAAATTGTGAATTTTATGGCCCCTGGGTCAGGGGTTCTGGTCTGAGGGTGGGGCATTATTGATTCTATAGTGAAAATACATTAATTCTTTGAAAATCTACTGAATGGCTCTGCTCCTGGGTATTAAAAATACTAATTAAGTATGTAGTTATGATGGAGAAGAATTCCTCTTCCAAAATTATGAATTTTATGGCCCCAGGATCAGGGGTTCTGGCCTGGGGGCCATAAAACCTAGACAAGCTCAATTTTGATCTCAGTCTCACTTTTCCACTATGTATTCCTTTGGTAAAAGTGAGACTGAGATCAAAAGTGAGCTCGTCTAAGTTTTATGGCCCCCAGTCTTAGGGTGGGGCTCTATTGATTATATAGTCAAAAATACATTAAGTCTTTGAAAATTTCTCCTTTGCTCCTGGGTATTTAGCAGGTAAACTACCTAATATATATAGTTATGATGAGCAAGGACCATTCTTCCTGAATTGTAAATTTCAAGGCCCCTGGGTTAGGGGTACCATAGAGGGGGCTCTACTTATATACTAAAAATGAATTAATTGTATGAAATCTGCTCCTTGGTATTAATCAAACATTTTTGATAAGCAAGGATACTCTTTTCCAAAATTGTTAAATGTGTGGAACAAGGGTCAGGGGTTCATGTGTGGTAGTGGCACTACTGATTATTGCTAAAAATTACTGATTAGTTGAAATGCATTTTTTTGTTCTGCTACTCTGTCTATGGGTATTTTAAAAGTAACCAAACTAAACATGCAAGTGTGTAGTTATGATTAGCAATGGTGCCCCTTTCAAAATTGTGAATGCCATGAAGTCTAGTTTAAAACATGAACCAAATTCAATCGTTGGAAAGTTGTTGCATGATGCTCAGGTGACCTATAAGGCCCATGGGTCTCTTGTTTAGTTATATTGTGCCGGGGATTTCTTTATCATTAATGGGACTATATTATACTCTCTGGCTTGAAAAAACGGTTAATATGCAGAAATGAAGGGCCTAGAATAGGGAGCAATTCGACGCATGCGCAAATGGGTTAGTCTGTGCGCCGCACAACTAACCCTCTTAGAACACAGAACACAAAACTTCAAAGTTCTAACCCCATTTCCAAAAACATAAAAACAGCACCGAATAAGAACATAATATTTTAGGAAAACATTATTACAAATAAAAATCAACAATATTAAATTTAACATGCACATGATTGTTCATACCTAGGAAAATCAGTTTCTACAAAGAAAAAGGGTGAACATTAATTTCAAGTTGTAACATTCTTACTACAGTTGTACATAGTTCTACACAAAAAA
Organism: Saccostrea cuccullata; assembly: GCF_032062105.1. Classification (NCBI taxonomy): domain Eukaryota; kingdom Metazoa; phylum Mollusca; class Bivalvia; order Ostreida; family Ostreidae; genus Saccostrea; species Saccostrea cuccullata. Next base: position 68,497 of record NW_026936262.1, read on the forward strand.
ATCATTGATATTTGTTTTTCTAACTTCTAAGTAAATCTTCTACACTGAAATTTGCCAATTTTTGAAAGTCTGAGCCAAATCAGTGGTCTGAGATTAAATAATACCCTGTTCTCAGGTAGTGTAGAATCAAGTTTGTTCAAATCATGAATCCCGGGAATAGGGTGGGGCCACAACGAAAAATCAAAGTTTTACATAAGAATATATAGGAAAATCTTGGAAAATCTTCTTTTGGAGAACAACAGAGCCATGATTAGTCATATTTAAATGGAAGTTTTCTCAGGTAGTTTAGAATCAAGATTGTTTATATCATGACCTGGGGGAAGGAGGGGGGCATCATTAGATTGTGTAGATTCACATTTGTTTAAATCATTCCAGGGGTAAGGAGGGGTATTGTGGATGAAATTTTTACAAAGGAATATTTAGGGGAAAATCTGTTCAAGAACAGTAAAGCCATTGCTATTGATATGGAAGTATTCTCAAATAGTTTAAAGTGCAAGCCCCACTTAACTGATTTGTGCCTTTTTCTAGCCAATATGCTCAGGTGAGCGATGTGGCCCATGGGTCTCTTGTTTAAAGATTATATTTATGTAAGCTTATGCACTTAATATATATTGTTTGAATTGAACAAATGATTTTGTAGTGAAGTTTTTTTTATATAGGAGATTTTATATATTTAGGAGATTACATTTAGGTCATTCCCAACTTAATAAACATTGTACAGGGTGTAAGAAGTAAGGTGACTTGAACAAGATAACAAAATCTAGTTTGTATTCAGCTCTGGTTTAAATTTTTCAAAATGATTATACCAGTATACTATCTGTTTTGCTCATTTGATTGAATAATTTCAGCTATTATTAGTATGTTGATTGGCATAGGCATCGGAATGGGGGGGGGGGGGGGGGGGCTTAGCTCCCCCCACTTTTTTTTTCCAAACATAGACTTAGTATAGGCTTTAAACATTGCGGTGTAGGTTAAGCCCCCCCCCCACTTTCCACAGACACGTTACAAAAATGTTTGGAAGTGTTTGGAAAAAAATTTGGTACTGAAAGAAGTCCAACAACCACAACCCCCCCCCCCGAAATAGGATTTTCATGTTTGGGTTTGGGCAATGGACATATACCCCCCTTTTTTTTTTGTTTGTCAGTTATTTTTGAAGGTCTAAAAAAAATTCTTACACTTAGCCCCCCCCCTTTCAATTTGCTTATAACGCCAATTATATGCATCTTTCATTAAGGTTTGTTGATTCTACGTCTCTGTCGTTATAATTTGAGACTTGGTATTCATTATAATTATAAATGTCATTGTAAGATCAGTACAGTGAACACCTGATTTTCAAATGACCTAAAATTGAATTTTATCAATTCCTCTTTATCATCTTTTCAATCAAATACTTCTTACATGAGCATGGTTTGTATTTTTTTCTTTTCAGGAGAACCGGAAGAAGAAGTCCAAAGGAGGTCTCGCCAATTAAACAACTGTCATCTTTGAATTTTTAATTCTTTTGTAATTTATTTAATCATTATTTGTTTGTTCAATCTAAGTTTGACATTTTGTTTAATTCAGTTCATCGGGTTTTTTTATCTATCATAAAAAAATCTAAGTTAATACCGGTATGTTCAAATTGTTATTTGAGAATTTAAGAATATTCTTGTAAGTAAAGTTTTTAGCATGAATAAGTTTTTTTTTTTTGTTTCTAAATGGGGCCTTTGTCACCTCTGCTGTCACGTGTCTTTGACGAGAGATCGAGCATTTCTATTTTTAACTTTTAAGATGATTTTTGCGAGTCCCACATCTTGATAAATTTATTAGGACCAATGCACGACATACATTCAAGTCTTTCCTTTTACATTAGTTTAAAAGTTTTATACAAGTTTACTAAGAATGATTGTACTTACTGTACAAAACGTGGCCCCTAGTAAATTGCGCGAAAATAAAGTATAGAAAGAAGAGCTATGAGATTAATAAAGCAATCCTTCCAGGTCTAAATTGCAACTTTGCGAAACAGGAATTAAAAGTCAGTAAAAGTAAAGAACAAGGCTGTATTTTGAAAAAGGGGTCACTGCAAATCACGAATCCATTGATATTCATAGTTATTCCGATCTTTATAGCGGGAATACATGGTGAAAGTGTAGAAGTTAAAGTATCAGCATACATGTGTATAATAAATGTTCTCTACAATGTATAAGGCAGCTGAGGCGTTCCATAAATCGTTTTCACGCAATAATTGAAAGTTAAGCTTGAGCCCGCTAAACAGAAATAAAAACTAGAGGTACTGTGAGCAATGAGCTCACTAAATTATACCCCCCGCCTCCCATATGATTATAACTGATGACAAAGTCCATGTTTTGCTGTGACCGGGAAACCCAAAATGTGTGTCGGATCAAAAAGTAAAATAGGAGGTCACAATTGCAATATATAATAAAGATTCTGTTAAAGTTTCATTAAATTTCACTCATTGGTATAAGAGGAGTTGCGGATAAGAGATGGGTACCCTAAAGCGTAACAGACGGACGGAAATCCCGATTACTATATACCCTCCCACCTTCCAAGCGGGGGGTATAAAAATGCATGTTTACATTGTATCAGAGCATTTGACAAAATATTGGGTTTTAAAAGTTTGTTCATCATCATAAGTAATGCAGCAATGTTCCGCAAAATAAATTCTCCTTTCGTTTCCTGAACAGATTCCAAGACTTCCTGAAAATGACTTTAGTACGCATTTCCATTGCTCTAGTTCGAAAATCTGAAAATGAAGGTGATGAAGAGTTGCAGATGCAAAAATGCATCACAACATGCCTTAACGCACTAAATAAGTATCATTAGCTGGAGTGATAGTCCGTGGACCGAAGTCCAATTTTTACTTAACTGCGCGTGGTAAGAGATCTAGAAATCTGGAAAAGGGACATAATTAGAAAATGACAAAGAATATTTCTTTTGCCCAGATCTCGAGTTTGATGAACCTATTGCATCGTAGAAGTCAAGCTGCATTGTTGTGCATGGCAGTCTTGCGCACTGTAATTGTATATCTGAGAAGGGTGTGTGTTTTAACAGTCATGTTTTACTTTTTAAAGTGTTTTTAAATTGATTTTAACTTAACTATAAAGACTGACGATTATTCCCTAAATCGACGCACTTAGACATGTCGAAATATAGATACAGCTACGTAGA